>NW_021166829.1:40000-50000 GCF_900634415.1 Cottoperca gobio | reverse complement strand
CCATCACCACTCTTCACACTTCTTCCTGCATCTGGCCTTTTAAACGGTTGTCAGCTGGATTATGACTTTATATAACTTCTTCGTATTATCTTACGATTCGCGCACCAAGCTGTGATTGGTCAGCGACTCGATCTCTGGAACACGTGACAAGTGACCTCGCTGACCCCAAATCCTGCATCACAGGCCTAGGATCAATAATCAATCCAACAATGATACTAACAACGTGTACATGTAATGCTGACAGGATGTGCATCCTACATTTCAAAATAAAGGTAATGGTGGGTAAACAGTTTAGTAAAAGTTTAGGATACTCACACGGGCTAACGCTCGGCTATAAAGGAACTGCAGCTGTCACATGACTTCACGTCACCACCGCTAAGCTAACGGCTGCTACTGTTAGCATTTTCTTAATCAAAAAGTGAGAACATTTGATGATTTCATGATAAATGTGACCTTTCACACCTCCTCACACTAACACACTGAATTACACTCGTTTGTTGTTTCAGTTGTTTTTGTTTATTGTTTACAACAAGGCTACATCACCGATGATGTCATGGTGTCAGTCTCTCCGTCTCATTACCCAGAGTTCACTCTGTCTCACTTTGTGGAAAAACAACTAAAAGTCAACCAAAGTTAAAAAGGTCAAAGGTGACGCCAAATCCTCCAGCATTACGCCTCTACAGGCAGCCGCTCAGCCAAGAGCATCATGGGAAATCTTTTGGCTCTTTGTATGGCACGGACAAAAAACATCACGACCAAAGTCCCAAAAATAAATCTTCTCTTAAAAACTGTTGGCCAGGCACGTCCTCGTGATGAAGACCCAGCAGGACCGACCGCATCCGTTCACACCTCCTCGTCCTGACCCCGCCCACCTGACGCCGGCCGCAGGTGAGGTCGGGGGTCGTGGTGGAGGACTCAGTCTGTCCAATGAGTCCTCTCTCCGTCAGTCCTTCAGAGTTCACATTCACAGTCCCTCCTCCGTCTTCATCGTCCCTTTGGATCCTCTCGCCGTCTCTGCAGTCGCAGCTTTTTGCCGTCACCTCTGAATGTTGGTCAACAAAAGATTTAACCTGAAGAAAAGAAACAAAAGATTTCACCTGTGTGTTGTGTGGAGGTTAAACAACTGTGAGTTTTGTGGAGGTCACACCTGTGTGTCGTGTGGAGGTTAAACAACTGTGAGTCGTGTGGAGGTTAAACCCCTGTGAGTCGTGTGGAGGTTACACACCTGTGAGTCGTGTGGAGGTTACACACCTGTGAGTCGTGTGGAGGTTACACACCTGTGAGTCGTGTGGAGGTTACACACCTGTGAGTCGTGTGGAGGTTACACACCTGTGAGTCGTGTGGAGGTTACACACCTGTGTGTCGTGTGGAGGTTACACACCTGTGAGTCGTGTGGAGGTTAAACACCTGTGTGTCGTGTGGAGGTTAAACAACTGAGTTTTGTGGAGGTTACACACCTGTGAGTCGTGTGGAGGTTACACACCTGTGTGTCGTGTGGAGGTTAAACACCTGTGAGTCGTGTGGAGGTTACACACCTGTGAATTGTGTGGAGGTTACCTGTGTTGTGTGGAGGTCGCAGCTATCGGAACAGTCTGGTGAACTCTCTGATGGCCCAACACACCTGTTTACACTCCTCCGCACTGAATACGAGAAGAAACGAACATTAACGCAGAAACACGTTGTTGCAGCTCGTGATACTTTTCCTTCCCAGTTTTTTTATCCAACAGCAAATACAGCTCAAACATTTAACAAATATGTTTTTAATTAAGGAGTAAAACGTAACAGAAAAGCTCCCGCTGCTGTTTTGAGAGATTTCAGGTAAACACAGGTGGGTTTAGTTCCAGAGGATTTGTCTGAACTCGCTGTGAAGACTCAGAAGTCTCAACAAAAACCTCTCAGACACCTCAGGCTGCTGCTGATACGACTACACATCTCATACTGTTCAAAATATGTCCCTGAACACCTCACAGTCTCCTCCATACGTCCCTGAACACCTCACAGTCTCCTCCATACGTCCCTGAACGCCTCACTGTCACAGAACATTAACCAGGCATACGTGTGACATAGTATTTATTATTCACCGTACTTTGAATTAGTACTTGTTGGCATCATTCTGGCATGAGCCGTTTTCTCCCGGCGTAGATATGATAGACGGTATTTTCTCACTACGATCCATCTTCAGAGAGTCTGATATGACATCGTGTGTATGATACGCCCATGGATCAGAGTGAAATCCCACATTCAGAGTCTCTCCGACTTCTGATCCCCTCCCTGGGAGAAATGTTTCCTGACTTCAGAACTTTGTCTGAAGCTGCAGTGTGGCAGCAGAGCGCCGTGGTTAGCCTTCAGAACAACATTAATACATTACCTTAACCTTTAATAATACGGCTCAGAAGTTGTCTGACACAAAAACTACTTCTGTAAAATTGCATTGTTGATATTTTGCCTGTTTAGGCAAAATGTTCGCAGTGATTTTAGACGCCTCCGCTGTCAATGCGGGGAAAAATGTTCCTCTGCTTTGTGTGTGTTGACATGAAAAGTGACCGCACATTCTGTTCAGCTCCACGCCTTTAGAAACATACCCTAGGATCATTGTTTTTAAATGACGGGAAATAATAGATATATGACAGAAAACGATCAAGTCTAATGCAACCACTGCCCTCAGTTAAATACGTCCCTGAACGCCTCACTGTCTGCTCCATACGCCCCTGAACGCCTCACTGCCAGCTACATATGTCCCTGAACGCCTCACTGCCAGCTACATACGCCCCTGAACGCCTCACTGCCAGCTACATACGCCCCTGAACGCCTCACTGCCAGCTACATATGTCCCTGAACGCCTCACTGTCTGCTCCATACGTCCCTGAACGTCTCACTGTCTGCTCCATACGTCCCTGAACGCCTCACTGCCAGCTACATATGTCCCTGAACGCCTCACTGCCAGCTACATATGTCCCTGAACGCCTCACTGCCAGTTACATATGTCCCTGAACGCCTCACTGCCAGCTACATACGTCCCTGAACACCTCACTGATGCTCCATGTCCCTGAACGCCTCACTGTCTGTTCCATTCTTCTGTTGAACCTTCACATTCGTCCAAACGCTGCTGCCGTCTCACCTGGTAACCTGTTTGTGGAAATCCGTCAGCTGCTTATGAGTGACCGTCACGGCTCCTCCCGACGTCTCCTTGGGTAAACCTTTCAGAGCGTTTTCTAACCAGCGACAGAACGTCTGTAACACAAGACAGAAGAGTTTAAACTAACCTGGCGATCTGATCAGGATGATGATCACCATGCTGCGCCACAGAAAGTGATTCTGCAGCAGGAGTTTATACTCACAGGTCTGTCGAACACCATGACCTCCCACAGCACCTCGGCCACGTCCGGCAGCGTGTACGGCGGCAGGCAGAAGCAACAGGAGTGCATGAGCTGAGAGACGAGCTGCTGCCCGTGCTGCCCCATGGCCTGACCGATCAGCTGCTTCCTCACCTCAAAGTCCTCCTCGTGCTGCAGACAGACCACACGGTTCTTACCTTCTGGATCTTTACTCACAGACGCACGTTTGAACTTCAATCTGAATCTTGTCACATTATTTCTGCTGACTCACGTCGTTGGAGACTCCGGTGTGGATGAGGTCTCGGACAAACTTCATGACGCTGCAGTTGGCGTCTCGGTGGTCCAATGAGGTGGCAGCGATGGCGCACTGGATGATGTGAACTATGATGCTGCTGCTGAGTAAAGTGACAGGACTCCTCTGGACAAACCTGAGCAGAGAGACAGGTAGATATCAGAGGCTGTTGAGTCACCGCTGAGAGGATAAACGTGTTCACCTGCAGACTCACCTGGTGGCCAGTCTGAACAGGTCGTCCACCGTGTCCGGATGATTCCTCAGACCGTTCTGCAACTCCAACAGCTGGAAGGTCGGCATGCACAGAGCCTGCAGGAAGAGAGGGGGGGGTTTGTTGTTACCGTGCAGACCTCACCAGGCTACAGGTGGTAGAGTAGTGATCTACGAAGCAGGTGTGGAACGTGTCCTCCCAGAAGGCAGGTAACAGACTAACATGAGTCCAAAGAACCGAAGCTTTAAGTGGATCAAAGTGCAGCTTCGACTAAATGTTTGATTCACATCTGACCCAAGTCCTACTTCTGTGGGTCTAAATTACATTATTTATCAATTTCTACAGGTGTGTTTACCTGTAACATGTCGAGCAGTCCCTGCCTGCAGCCCTCCTCCATCCCATATTCGTCCACCAGAATGCTGCCCAGGTACAGGAAGCAGGAGTGTGGATACACCTGGTACACACTCACCATCTAATGACAACACACATCCAGGAGGAAAGAACAGGTGTGTTCATACTAACACATGAACAGGTGTGTTCATACTAACACATGAACAGGTGTGTTCATACTAACACATGAACAGGTGTGTTCATACTAACACATGAACAGGTGTGTCTCACCTGCGTGACGAGCGGCTGCAGCAGGGAGGCGGAACCTTTTCCGACACATCGCACAGCAAACCTGAGACAGCGACAGCATCGCTCCACAATCCTGTTATCAGCCTGATGAGTGTTCAGGGTTTCCGACAGCACGGGCCAGATCTACAGGCGAAGTCACGTGACACAGGTGACATATAAAACATGACAGGTAAGATATGTTCATGATGTGTATTATCTGATAACATTTGATCAGATCTACACGATTAAGGTAATTAGTTAATAACATACTTTTCATGTGTATATATTAAAATAAGTCTTCCAGAATAAGTTCAGGTGAGCTCAGGTGTTTTACCTCCTGTATGACTTTCTGACAGGGATGAGTCTGTCCGTTCTCTACGATGGGGTTTGTGTGTCTGAAGGGAAAACAAACAAAATGTACGTCAGTGGCTTTGTAGATTTAAATAAGGTTAGAAATGTGACTACAGGTAAACTCACCTGAAGATAACAGCCAGTCTGTCGAGCCAGACGGTCGGATCAGCTGATTTACCGTTTGTAGATTCTTCAGACAAAAGCTGAGAGAACAAACATAGACTCTGGTTTGAGTTATTTTAGTTAAATGTTCAGGTGAGGGGGACAAACTGACAAACAGTGACTCACCTTCTTTAGAGCCAAAACCTGAACCGCACAGAGATCACTGAGACACTCTGCAATCTTCTCCAGAGGAAGACGAGCCAGGACCAGCGCCGTACCTGTACAGGGAAATAAACACACTGTGATACACCTGAGGACCAGAGCCGTACCTGTACAGGTAAATAAACACACCACAGCATTCAGGTGCACTAAAGTACCTTTCAGCAGTCCTACGGCGGCCTCAGTGGACAAGGCGAAGGAGTCGAGAGCGCGGGCGATGTCCAGCAGCCCCTGGAAGTGTTGAGCCATGTGATCTCTGCACACGGAGCAGATGTTGTGGATCGCCTTCGCTGCTGCCGACGCCAGAGGCTGCTCTCTGAGGCCTTTCATCAGGTAGTTCAACACGGGATCTGACCGGAAGAGGAAATACTCAGAGTTCACCTCAGTCAACACAATACACACAAGTGACCTGCCTCTCACCCTCTCATCTCACACTGTGTATTCACTTTAAAGTTCATTCAGCAGCTCAACTTGAACTAAAGGTAGAAGACACGATTACATCATTGTTAAAAAGGGGACCCCGTTTCACCCCAGGGTGCATTATTATGTATTATTCATATTGATAGTGCACATGTAGCTCCACTTCCAGTCCAGTGTTTCCCCTACCATTGTCTTGGATGCCAACGGAGCCCCGCCCCCCCCCTGAAATTCAAGGTGTTTTTTTCTTCACGTCGACAGGTGTCTTTTATTAAATAATCTAAACGCTTTTCATCTAATTTAGTTTCAGTTTGTACGGTCTACTTTGCGCATTCTCTCCGTTTTACGAAGGGCGGGGCTTCACAGCTCACGCTCACACACACACACACACACACACACACAAGGAAGTAGCAGGTTTTATAGACGTACCGAGGAATCTCGGGTTTCTGTCCACGACCTCGCTCATCTCTCCCACCAGCTCGATGCTCGTGTAACGAACCGCTATGTGGACGCTTTCCGGAAGCAGAACCACCTGCTGCAGCACCTCCGACAGCGTCGGGTTGTTCTCCCTGAGGGAAACACGTTGACATCAGTTTATCACAGAACCAGAGCGGCAGGAAGGTTCTAACATCTTTACAACAATAAAACTCAGTTTAACTCACGGATCCACACTTTTAGCAATCGCAGCCATGATGAATAAAACCGCCTCGGTCACCTCCCAGGAAGGGTTCCCTTCTTTTAACGTAGAATATAACTGAGAACAGAAAGAGAACGTCTTTAAAATAGAATACAACGTAGAACAAACTAAACGCTAGGACTACGGTTACCTGAGAGAAACACTCCATGGATCCAACTAGAAATATTACGTCTTTAACAAGGTCGGAGACTCTCATCCTGAACTCCCCAAAATCATCCGTGTCCTCTGGGATTCCCTCCTGTTGGGTCAGAACAAGTTACACAATTAGAGTTCATATGGCAACTACAACCGAACTCAGACTGATCTCTGATGTTCAATCCAGACCAAAGAGTGTAGATCAAATTATCTGACTGAAAGTTAGAAGGGGTTCTGCGGGGACTCACGTGGTCTGGATCCAGCTGGCAGTGCCGGGCTAAACAGTGCAGAAGTCTCTGGATGTACGGTCTGAAGATGGTGTGAAGAGCGGCATCATTTATTTTATACAGATGTTCTCCAAGTCGGTACCAGAAGTTAAAGGAGATCTCCACGACCTGGATCAGAAACAAAACCAGAACATAGGAAGACGACCGGGATTACTTTCAGAACTGTGAGATCCGACAGTGAAGTCATAAAATGTTACCCCCAATGACGGTCTAACTTCACCACTGATGTAAATAACGCCCCGACTGATATCGTAATAACATTTATGCAGATGATGTAATAACACATTCTATGAGCCACTCGTGCTCCCGGTGCTGAGGGCGTGTTTGGTAATACTCGTACCTCGTATTGCGGGTGTCCTGCGCAGATCAGCAGCAGCTCCAGGGTCCTCAGGTCTCCCATACCCTGACCTGGACTCCTGACTGTCGTCTCTAAAAACGTCTCGCAAAGCTCGGTGAAGATCCTGCAGTAGTTCAGCACTCTGAGGACGAAAGCCAGGCGTGAGTGACACCGATAATCGTACGGCGAACACAATCAGAAGCAGTTTCCCGTGTGCTCTTACTTGTCGAGATCTTCTCGGGCCACGGCCATGTGATACGCTGTCTCCAGGGTCAGGACGCCCTGGAACAGCTGCAGAGCCAACGCCATGTTGGTCTCCACGTTTTCTATGGCGTAGAGAGCCGAGCAGACGCAGTCGGACGCCGCCTCGTGGAGGTTGGTCGATGTTTCATCCCTCTGCTGTGGAGATATACACACAACACTCGATGTTTCTCCTGAAGCAGCGAGGTATAGCTCTTGATGGCTGGTAATCCTTCACACCCGGTCAACATTGTGTCGAACACTATTGTGTGTGTTTGAACTCGTTATTCTTGAAGTCAGGTTTAGCATAAATAAATGTTTCCTCTCGTCTTTGTGTGTTTACATTGTTGCAATGGGTCGATATAAAAACTACATATGGTATAAACACGTTACTCAGCTCACCTGCAGTCATTATTGCACAGCGGACCGCAGGAGCTCCTGATCCAGAATTAAGTTTGAATCAGGAGTCGTGAGATACCGAAGATTCACAACGTGCGTGTGACAGTTCCATACATCCTGTGCCGTTTTCTATTTTAAATGTTCCAATGGACGAGTATAAAAGCGTGAATCTCACCAGGACTTGGAAGAGGACCATGAGCAGCTGATTACTGGCCATGAAGTTACTGTCCAGGACCCCCAGATTGAACCAGCTGCCCAGACAGCGAAACACCTTGATGAGCATCTTCTCGTCGCTGCCCGCCTTCTCCACACATGACGTCTGCAAGAAATAAAGAGTTTATATATGTTATATATATATATATATATATATATATATATATATATATATATATATATATATATATATATATATATATATATATATATATATATATATATATTATATATATTTATATTATATTTATATATATATTTATATTTATATATATTTATATATATATTTATATTTATTTATATATATTATAAAGCTGGTTAAGAGTTTATATATTTCTATATTATAAAGCTGGTTAATTAAGAGTTTATATATTTATATATATTATAAAGCTGGTTAAGAGTAAACTAACCAGCAGCGTGACCACGGTGCTGGAGTAATACGCCAGGTCCTCGATGATTTCCGTCCTCCGATTGGCTCCGATTCGTAGAGATCGACTGTGGACCTCCTCCGGCAGCACAGTGAGGATCTCTATGAGGAAGGGCATCGAGCTGATGTCATTGTTGTACCTGAGAGGAGACACGGAGAGGTGAGTCAGGACCATAACACCTGCTTTTACAATCACACATTTATCAATGGGAATATTCCAGGTAAAATAAAGGTTATATTATCATTAAATAATGTTGCTCTTATAACCTCACTGCAGGTGTGAAAGTTACAGCTAAACAAAGATGTGACCGTTATCAGCCATGTTTGTAGCGCCCGTCTACTTTGGGTTTTACGTTCCAGTTGTTTGGTTGTGTGAATTCTTACTTTTCTATGAGCGTGTGAACGCATCCTTTCCACGAGGCCATCTGAAGAGCGAGATCTGCGATGGCTAAAGCCAGCTGAGGAAGTACATTAACAAAAACACTATCAGTAAAATGATTAAAGAGAATCAACAACACTTTAATTGACTGGATAAATAAAGTGAACTTAGTTTCTGATCCTGATGAACGTGTTCATGACTTCCTTTCTGTTTTGACTCTGTTGTTGTAACACTTTGAAAACCAGCAGCTGATGCAAACAATGTGTCACAAGTTAGAAAACACTTCCTGTTAGAAAGAGATTTACCGTCTTCAGAAGAGAGCATGAAGTTCTTTCTGGGACATAAAATAAACTTAAGTCACAAACCCCTGAAGTGTCAAATTAAAGGTTTTATTGATCAGAAACAATCAGATGAACCTTTTCGTGTTAACATGAGGAAGTGACCAGCTGTTGGCCCTCGTCAGGCTGTGAAACATGAATCTGAGGTTACACAAGTTAGAGTCACGCAGGAACATAATCCCTCTCAGAGTGTGTGTGTGTGTGTGTGTGTGTGTGTGTGTGTGTGTGTGTGTGTGTGTGTGTGTGTGTGTGTGTGTGTGTGTGTGTGTGTGTGTGTGTGTGTGTGTGCGCACAGAGATCGTGCAGCCCTCAGTATTTTTCTGTGTTCGGGGGATTTCTGGACGTCAGCCTTTATAACAACAGAGCGGCAAGGTGCCAAATAGTGAGCACTATTAAAAAGAGTATGTGTGAGCGCCCGGCATACTAACACACACACCCGGCTGCATCACTGTGTGCTGATCACCGGGACGAGGAAACAACGACCCGTCTTTAGTATTTTCAGTTTCACATGCTTTCTGTATAATCTTGTGACTTGTCGCCCTTTAGAAACACACGTGTTCAGAGTTCCTGTGACACAGAAGTGTTTGAACCTGCAGAGGAACATGTTACCTGTGTGACGATGATTGGAGACAGGTCTTTCAGGTTCTGGATGTGGGTCAGCAGCGAGTCTCGCAGTGCATTGTGAGTCTCGGGGGGAAGCTCGAAGAAGGACGTTTGGATTTTCATCTTCATCGTCTGAGCGGCAAAGTAACACGACTCTACGTCCTGTTTGAGCTGCAGCAGCTGGTCTGAAATCTCCCACGCGTACATCTGCAAGACAGGAAGTGATGTCATCATTAGAGCAGCTCACAACCTTTTTATTATTACTCAGGTCTCTGCATCACATGCAGGATACTCTGCAGGTAGACTTAAAACAGTAGTCATGTTTTTATTGTTATATATTCACCAGAGTAACACAACGATTACAGTATGTTGTTTAAGGACTTCTTCTGTGGTTTCATGT
>NW_021166829.1:0-35000 GCF_900634415.1 Cottoperca gobio | reverse complement strand
GAGGGGCCACAGTTTTACCTGGCCCCTCGCTGGGTCTTTCACCTGCAGTCCCTCTTCATGGGCCTCGTCTTCCTCGCAGGGACGCCTCTCAACTTCATCATCCTCTTCGTCACGGTGAAGTACAAGAAGCTCCGAGTGCCTCTCAACTACATCCTCATCAACATCTCCATCGCAGGATTCATATTCGTCACCTTCTCCGTCAGCCAAGTGTTTGTCTCCACCACCCAGGGTTACTTCTTCATGGGTCACACCATGTGTGCCATGGAGTCCGCCATGGGATCCATAGCAGGTACCTTCCGGGTTTTTATGTTACAACACCTAAAGTCACTAACTGTTTTATAGAATGCAAAGTAAAAAGTGCTGTGCGTTATAAAACTGTGTGAGACAGAGATACTTGTAAATGAAGGATGTATTCTGAAAGAAAATTAGATTTATAATGTTAATTAATTATTATTTTTAATAGTTAGTGGCAAAGTTAATTACACATCCCTTCTGATAAATTGCTGAAAAAAAGCTTTTAAAAATGTGCAAATAATCTATTAAATGTTTTCTGGTTCTTGTTTGAATTAAGTGTTCAAGTTATTCTATTGGTTAATTCATTTTATATAACATTAGCTTTTAACTTTAATCGAAAATTGGCGTATTTTATGAAACATTGGTGTACATAAAACATATTTATATACAGTTGAGACCTTAAATTTAATTAGCTGCTGGTGAGAATATTATAACATTAAATAAACATAGAAATAAAGAGGGAAAAGTGTGCCAACCAACTGGTCTCCTCTAAGTATGTGATCTTGAACAGCCAATGAAAACTTAATGTTGAAATGTAAACACTACTGACTTCATAGCATGAAATATGTTACTTTGAAAACCATGCATCTAAATTTACTGCTTTGAAATTAAAAAATGATATTTCTTGAATTGCAGTTTCAAAAGCTGAATTCAAAACAGGACGAATATTAACATTAGCATTTATTATTTCAGGATCCTTGCACATTTATATTGGAAGTAAAATAAATAAAACAAGATCATGGCTTGTTGTGTGGCTCTAGGCGATAAGAAGATTTGCTGGGATAACATAAACTATGTATTCATGTAAACATACAAACTCATTTTGTTATTGTTAATCACATATTTCATAATGCTACTTGTACATTTGCTCAGATGTATTATTTCAGTGAACACACTACTGCTTGTTGATTTCATTTATTAACCTTTGACTTATCACTAACATTGTGTTTCTGCAGGGCTGGTGACGGCCTGGTCTCTGGCCGTCTTATCTTTCGAGAGATATCTGGTGATCTGTAAGCCATTTGGAACCTTTAAGTTTGGCAGTAACCAAGCTCTGGCTGCGGTAGGCTTCACCTGGTTCATGGGGATTGGCTGTGCCAGCCCACCTTTCTTTGGCTGGAGCAGGTGGGGGACACAGTCTGCTGCTTTCTGCAGAGTTAATCTGATGTTTTACACATGTAAACACTTCATGATTTTGTTCTCAGGTACATCCCTGAAGGTCTGGGCTGCTCCTGTGGACCCGACTGGTACACTCACAATGAGGAGTTTCACTGCAGCAGCTACACAAACTTCCTGATGGTGACCTGCTTCATCGCTCCGCTCAGCATAGTTATCTTCTCCTACGCTATGTTAATGAAAGCGCTACAAGCCGTGAGTCCAACAGTGACAAACCTGATCAATACGTGCATAAACACATCCATCAACACATCCTACAAAATATCCATCAACAATCAACACATCCAACAAAACATCCAACAAAACATCCAATACATCCAACACATCCATCAACACACCCATCAACACACCCATCAACACAGTCATTGCGAGTCCAACTGAAGAAATCCAAATTCAGGAGTTTATTTGACTAACGTTGTTGGTTTGTGTCTGTAGATTTCTCCTACATTCACCAAAGGTTAGAATTATATAATGCCTCATTTGGATATTTAAACATAACATTTCAGAAAAGTTAAAAATAATTGTCTAATGTCAGTAATAAACTGGGGAAGTTTTAGCTCAAGTTTTACTGTATTCACCTGTAGTGTGTTGTTTTGTTTAGGTGGCAGCTCAGCAGGCTGAGTCGGAGTCCACCCAGAAGGCAGAAAGGGAAGTATCGAGGATGATCATCGTCATGGTGGGATCCTACCTCGTCTGTTACGGCCCGTACGCTATCGCAGCTCTTTACTTTGCCTACTCTTCAAACGAACACAAAGATTATCGACTCGTCACCATCCCGGCGTTTTTCTCCAAGAGCTCATGTGTCTACAACCCGCTCATCTACGGCTTCATGAACAAACAGGTGAGCAGACAGGTGCAGAGACAACAGGCAGGTGAGGAGACAGCAAACAGGTGAGGAGACAGGTGGGAAGACAACAGACAGGTGAGCAGACAGGTGGGGAGACAACAGACAGGTGAGGAGACAACAGACAGGTGAGGAGACAACAGACAGGTGAGCAGACAGGTGGGGAGACAACAGACAGGTGAGCAGACAACAGACAGGTGAGCAGACAACAGACAGGTGAGGAGACAACAGACAGGTGAGCAGACAACAGACAGGCGAGGAGACAACAGACAGGTGAGCAGACAACAGACAGGTGAGCAGACAGGTGGGGAGACAACACAGGTGGGGAGACAACAGACAGGCGGGGAGACAACAGACAGGTGAGCAGATAACAGACAGGCGAGGAGACAACAGACAGGCGAGGAGACAACAGACAGGTGAGCATACAGGTAGGGAGATAACAGACACCTGTCTGTTGTCTCCTCACCTTTCTGTTGAGGAGACAACAGACAGGTGAGGAGGTTAACTCTATAACTGACAGGTGACACAAACGTTTCTTGTTGTTTCTCTCCTCAGTTTAACGGCTGCATCATGGAGACGGTGTTTGGAAAGAGCATGGATGAAACCTCTAGCGTTTCTTCAAAGACCGAAGTGTCTTCAGTTTCCACAGCGTCTTAATGTTTGACACAAAATAAACTTATAGGACTTTTACAGGTCAGAGTTTGGTGTGAAGATATTCTCTGTAGACTGATTTATGACAAAACTACATGTAAATATAACAAATGTATTATTTTACTGTAGAACATCTTTGTTTAGAATATTTCTGCTCACAAACTGAATAAAGATTGAACTATTCACATTCTTCAGCATCACTGTCTTAAAAGGTTAATTTGATCAAAACAAACAGCAAAAACATTTTTATCTTTAAAAGTTTGTTTATTGATAAAAAGTCAAAGTACAGCATGCAGTCCAAAATATGACTGACTGTATGTGTGCGCATTCAAGACAAACTGAAGTAAATTAGTGTTACTATTTTTCAGGACTTTCCCATATCCTTTGACTTAATTCTCTCATTGAAGTTCTGAACTTTCCTACAGTCTTTTCTCAAAACATGATGTGTTCAGAAATCAGAAACTGAAAGTAACGAGACACATAAACCAGAGAGGTCCTTTAACGAGACAAACCAGAGAGGAGAAACATCAAACATGGACGGAATACTGTATAACCTCTTACAGTGTGGCAGAATTTACCTGAAAATACCAATACTACAAACGATATACCCAAAGTAAATTGAAAGCTGCTCTTCAACCATTTGCACCATATGCATGGGTTTTGGTCTCAGTCAAAAGATAATTCTCTTATTGTTCTTCCAAAACAGTCAGAATTACTCCAAGTGCTTCGGGCACTGAGTAATAGTGGTCTGAATATACTGAATTTGAAGAAAATAAACTCAGTCTGAATTTTGTTGTTGAAAAAGATGCCTGAAGATGGGTATAGCTGGTAGTCCAGAGCTGAAATACACAATAGAAACATAGAACCAAGTGTTATCAAGTTCAGGTTCAAATTTCAGAACAAAACCACAAAAACATAACTTATTAGACAGGGTTTTCTAAGAGTAACACCAGGCGTACACCAACTGAGCATTTTGGAGATATTATAATATTTATTAATAAAATATTATTTGTATTGCTCATAAATAACTATTATATAACCATATTCCCTGTTAGTAGTAATCACAGAGTAAGTGAAATATAAACACATTTTTTGTGGGGATTTTTGTATTTTCTTCTGAACTTGAATATAATAAATACTGTTAAAAAACAAAACAAAAAAACAAAACATTGAAGTAGCGTATCAAAATCTTCCAGATTTCATTGGCTACACGATGCGCCAGTCATCGGGAGACTCGGTTGCTATTGGCTCGGTCTGTAAACAAAAGAAGAGGGGCTGGCACTTCCTTATCAAGATGACACTCATTGGCCGTTGATGGCTGTAAATAAGGTATGGAAGCTTGGATTGGCTCAAATGAGGTGTCAATCGAACGCATAGAGTCCGGTCTCCATTTTGGAATCAGGCGCTCAGCGCTGCATGCGCAGGAATAAAGTTTTTACCTGGTATAAACGTAATATCACACACATCAATCAGCTGATTAAAAAATTTGCAACAGCTGTTTATGGGCTTTTATTGACGTGACGATCAATATCTTTTTTTTTTTTTTTACTGGAAACGATCTATTGGACATTTGGCAATGACACAGGAGTGTTGTTTTTGGATTATTACTGATTACAGGATTATTATGAGGCTTCATAGGTGAGTTGGTTCAAAGTTATGATTTTGAGTTTGCGTGATCATTTGAGGAGCTGATTGTACCTTATATTATGATCTCAAAATCTAAATGGATGAGATTCTAAGCTTTCTAAAGAGGTATGGCATGGGTACCACATCCAGCATGGTGGATTGTACACAACACACAGCAAAATAAAACTCCTGGTGGGCCTGCCGGCCACACGGTAAGAGGATAATGTCCTAAAAATGGAAATATTATAAAAAGATCAAACTGACCCGTTTTAATTCAAGAACTCCAAATGTAAATGCACAAAGTTATTAAAAGCTTTTCTGTGGGTTTACAAAATAAATTATTCTACAAAAACACAAATAAAATCATGTTTCATATTTAAAAATCTTGTCTGCCTCTAGAACTCGTCGTGTCGTAGTAAAGCCTCCCCAAAGTCCGTCACCTGACTCCCAACAAACACGTCGTATTTGTCCAGGATTTCATTTTTGGTGAGTTTTCCATCCTGAATAAAGATATAACAAACAGGTATTTAATCATCAATAATAATAAGTACACACACACACACACACACACACACACACACACACACACACCTGATTGGCATCGGACTCGTGCACAAGGTGCTTGGCTTCAGCTTCAGCGTGGTCGTAGTCAGAAGGGAGAATCCAGTCCAGAGTTTCTTCTTTGTCCATCTTCCCATCGTTGTTTTTGTCTCTGAACTCAGAAAACTGCTGACGCTCGGTGGCCACCCACTCCGGTTCGTCCTCTCCGTCCTCTGACGTGTACATGTCGCCTGTTTACATATAAATAAAATAAAGAGTTTACTCATTATTCACACTTTAATCTGTGGAGCAACAAGAACAGAGATTATTTAATGTAGGTTTCTGTGTGTCCATGGGAATATCAAAATGTTTCTTGGCAGTTAATAAATAATCCCAAAAGCCCAAATACCCAGTACTTACAAAATAATTACTGAAATAAGTTATACATAATATAAATAAGTCATTAAGAAATAAAGTATAATATAGTTTAATGTAAATAATAAGAACATGCATTGTTGTTTATGTACAATGTAAGAAGAACAGCACAAACTGTTACTGCCTCACTAATGTAGAAATGCATTATTCGTCCTTCCTTTGCTGTGCACTTGAGAACGATACGTTTGTTTTTGACGCCAGCGTATCCGCTAGGATCTGCTTTAGCACTGGAGATCATCTTCAAAATGTTTAGACCCATTTCAAAAGTTGTAAAATCATTATTCAAAATTACAATGAAGTAGGAAACACCGGCATAATAAATTCCCTGCAAGTAATGACACAGCTGCCACGAGTAAAGCATTACTACGTTAAATCTACCGCAGCAGGTCATTGTGTTCAACTGGTCCGCTCCGTTTCCTGGACTGTAGCCCATCGGTACTTACACAATACTTATGATATAAATCATTTGTCCTTTCCTCTGAAATACACGATTGTTACTCCTTTGTTCCGCTGTACCTACATTAAAGTACCATTAGAACCCAGTGAGTCATTTATACGTACTGACTCATACGAGGATATTACAGCATAAGTTAAATAAGTATTATAAAGTGTTACTGAAGTGGTTCTGTTCTCCTTCTGAAACTATGTTCCTGTTTCCTCCAACACAAACTGTTGATGTGTGATTCACACTCCAGCGATACAGTAACAATGTTTACGTTTAAATATGAAAGTTTGGTTTTGAGAACACTCTTAGAACGTTTGCTAGTAAAAACGCAGATAACCAGAAATAAGTATGAACTCCCTCCAGGAAAACAGCAGCAAAGTCTGGTTTAAAAAGACAAAGACAATTTTTCTTTCTTACCGATGTACTCCATCAGGTCGATGAAACCGTCTCCGTTCTTATCGATGTCCTCCATCGTCTCCTGTGACAGGAACACACAACCTCAGTGACTTCACACCAGTGACTTCACACCAGTGACTTCACACCAGTGACTTCACACCAGTGACTTCACACCAGTGACATTAATCTCACCTGCACCACAATGTCCTTCATGTGTTCGTGATCTTCAGGATGAAGAAACGCGGTGAACTCTTTCTTGTCTGCAATCAGATCTCCGTTTGTGTCTGCGACTGTGAAACGTCTCTCGTCCCTCGACATCATGTGACTGTAGTTATACTCCGTGTCCATCTGAGGGTCCTCTGGGAGAAAATCACTCTGAAAGTCACTCAGAAAATCACTCTGATGGAGGAAATCAACCAGAGTCTCTGCTGTGCAGAGTCAATTGTTTACCCAGATAACGGATGTATTTTGATGTAAATGTGACTTATTATTTACCCAGATAACTCCCGTACGTGACGTTCTTATACTCGTCCCAGCTGATCTTGCCGTCGTTGTTCATATCGAAGTCTTTCCACTGATGCTCCACGCTGTCGTAAATATGTTTCTTCTGAGCCCTTTTGATCCAAACCTTTAGCTCCTCTTCGGTGATAAAACCGTCTTTGTTACTGTCGATTTTATCCACGATGATGCTGCAGATAGACACAGCGTTTGGTTATATTACTGATCACCTTACTAACACGGCTGGTAACCTATGAAGAGATTTCATGATATTAAACATAGATTTCCAAGTATTTTGTTCCTTCAGTGCTTTAACATCAGTTGGCTCAGAACGCTTCAGGTGTCTTTGTGTGACGAAACAAACCCGCCTGAATAAGTCAACTTAAATAGATGGTTGTGTGTAAACTAATACAACCATCCACATCTTGTTGAACCTGTTGTGGATGTTTGCACTGAGAACCAGGAAATAAAAAGCAGCTCAGTGAACACGTTTACAGGAAGACACACCTGCAACACACAGGTACGCAGGTCACGTTGGAAAACATTTACTATGTTTTTATTTGAGTATTGTTATACGTCTTTGTTGGAATAAATAACATTAAAAAGGAGGGACTCACGCAAGCCTCTGTTTGCTCTCTTCTGGGGTCAGCTGGTCGAAGGCTTTGGCCTCATTTTCTCCCAGAAAAGCTTCGTGGTCGTAGTCGTAGTTCTTGCTGTCGTCGTGTTCGATGTGGCTGAGAGGTTCTTCATCACGAACACGACTCTTACTCTCCGTAGGTTTACTGCTGCCAGAGACCACGCAGAGTGCGAAACACATCAGCAACGCACGGATCATGCTGACAAACTGACGGAGACACAAAGACACGGTCTGATAAACAAGGATACAAAGATAATTTTCTTGTAATTGTACAAAACAGGCTTGTGCAGTGAAATGCAGTTATAGTCTCATTCTGCTAACGTGTGGCAGAAGGGTTAAGGAAAGAAGCTGGTGGTGGAACGACAGCAGATAGTGCTGCTGTCAAACTTTAAATCTGTTTCCTAACCCTCACATTTTCATCCATATGTGCACACTCTCTCATGAATTAACTTGTATCAGTACTTTAAATATTTAATTAAAGACTGCAGAGAAGTGACGGGAAACACATTCTGTAACTGAATGACAAACATCTCAATGTCTTGTTACATTGAGATGTTTTGTCATTCAGTTACAGAATATATATATATATATATATATATATATATATATATATATATATATATATATATATATATATATTCTGTAACTGAATGACAAAACATCTCAATGTAACAAGACATTGAGATGTTTGTCATTCAGTTACAGAATGTGTGTGTATATATATATATATATATATATATATATATATACACACATTCTGTAACTGAATGACAAACATCTCAATGTCTTGTTACATTGAGATGTTTTGTCATTCAGTTACAGAATATATATATATATATATATATATATATATATATATATATATATATATATATATATATATATATATATATATATATATTCTGTAACTGAATGACAAAACATCTCAATGTAACAAGACATTGAGATGTTTGTCATTCAGTTACAGAATGTGTGTGTATATATATATATATATATATATATATATATATATATATATATATATATATATATATATATATATATATATATATATATATATATATATATATATATATATATATATATATATATATATATATACACACACACATTCTGTAACTGAATGACAAACATCTCAATGTCTTGTTACATTGAGATGTTTTGTCATTCAGTTACAGAATATATATATATAAATATATATAAATATAAATAAATATATATATATATAAATATATATATATATAATATATAAATATATATATATTCTGTAACTGAATGACAAAACATCTCAATGTAACAAGACATTGAGATGTTTGTCATTCAGTTACAGAATGTGTGTATATATATATATATATGTGTATATATATATATATATATATATATATATATATATATATATATATATATATATATATATATATATATATATATATGATAGAGATATATATATATCATATATAGACACACATATATATAACATCTTAATATACACATATATATACTATTATAACACACATATTATATATATATATATACATACATATACATATATACTTATATTACATATATATACATACATACATATATACATATACATATATATATATATACATATATATATATACATATATATATATATACATACATACATAGGGGTAAATAGTATTGAACACGTCACCCTTTTTCTTAGTAAATATATATCGAAAGGTGCTATTGATATGACATTTTCACCAATGTCGTAATGTCAGGTAAATAAATCCTGATTAGATTAATCCACACTGGAAAGACTATCATATGTATTTGTCTCCTCAATCAATATATATTACGACACTACGAATATGTTTCTGCACTATTATGTATTTTCTGCACTGAATGTATTACAAACCTAATAGGGGCACTTCCCCTTTAGAGTAACAGGTCAACAAACCATCACTTCCTGACTGCTGACGGAGGAGCGTGAGGGCGCCAAACTGGGACCAATGAGGAGAAGGTCAACGCCTACTCCATGTATTAGATGAGATGTTTACAACCCTTTGTGCACACTTGGAGCGGGACCGTCAGACAGTTAACTGGGGCTTTTAGAGCGTTCAGTCTGTGGAAACGGCGAAGTGAAAAGTGTCCTCAGCTGAGAGTATTTTCTATGTTTGACTTATCACGTTAAATAAATATATCGATTGAACTAGAGGATTGCTGTTTTGATTCGACATTCAAGCTCCGAGTTCTTCAGCTTTTTCCAAATCCTTTAATTGGCGTCCCTGGGTGGGCCCAGAAAGGAGAAGTGAAGAACGATCGCCGAGTATCGTTGACTGGTATTCATTGCACGTGCAAAAGATCAGGTGAGAGTGAACACCGGTTAAAACAAATATTCACTACAGGTAGATTAGGAAAATTTATTAATGAATGCCAGCAACAATGTTCGACGGTCATAGCTAATACAACTGCTGTTAAACGATAGAAAGCAATCCTGAATGTTGAAATGCATGTGATAAGAGCAAGCATTGAAGATATTAATTGTGTTTCACGATATTTATTAATCACTAAAAAGCCTACGGAGGGTTCCAGCGAAGATCTGGTTAGGGCAGGAAAAGCTCATATTAATCACTAAAAAGCCTACGGAGGGTTCCAGCGAAGTTCTGGTTAGGGCTCACGGGGAGCTCATACTTAATCAAAGAAAGCCCGTAATGGGTGTCCGGTCTGGTACCGGATAAAGCTTACGGTAAGCTTGCATTGATGTAGTTTAATACGAAAACACCTACGGAAGGTAGCTAAGAAAGCTTAGTTAGTTTAATGTTAAAGAAGTCCTATGGAAGGCAGATAGGTATAGTTTAATTAAAGACTTAAGGGAAGCGTGGCTTAGAAGCCAGTGTTGTTTACCAAAGGAGAATAGTGATTATAATCCTGAATTACGTGAGAACCGATGACGATCGCCTCATAGTCTCAGATGTTGTATATCATCTCCTTTGGGGCAAGCATAGTGTAAAACATGTTAAGATTTGTTGTATTGTTGTATTGTTGTGAGTAAAGTGTGTTTAAAGCAGGCCTAAGGCGAGGCTAAACTAGCGCTGATATTTGGCTAATGCATTGGAGTTTGTAAAACGGGTGAAAACTGTTCAAACTGACTGGTAGACAGTTGTGAAATCAAAGAGAACCGTGGAGTGTGTGTGTGTGTGTGTGTGTGTGTGTGTGAAGTAGTTTTGAGTTGGAAAAACGTGAAAGCAGGAGACGTTTTTGTGAGAGGCCTCTGAGATTAGGACCAGCTAACTGTGGCCAAGTGATGCTGGGTCGCTAATTCCGCCTGCTTGATGTTACGAGGCATGAGAAAGTAAATTGTGATAAACTAAACCTTGAAACTTGTGCTGGAGCAGTGTGTGTGGAAATAAAATGCATATGTGATGTAGTGACCGAGTGATTAAACCAAAGATGCGAGTTTTCTCCAAACTAGAAGGAGAGAAAATTTAGAACAAAGAAACCTCCATTTTCTATCCTTCTTCATCCGGTGGGAATTCAAAAAAAAACCCACATCCGGTTGATAGCTAAATGCCTCTGGTGGACAAAATTGAGACTACAACCAAAAGTTTATAGAAACTTTACAAAATTTAAACACCTCCACCTCCTGTAGGACGGCAATTAAAGTGCACCTACATTTAAAATCGTGCACCAGCAGACAAATTGGTAAATTACAATTAAAAATCCAATTGAATTGAGGAAAGCTAAAGAGAAGAAAAATGTGAAACCAGAACCCCAGAGGGAGACTGTAGACCGGACGTCAGAAAAAGGACTGACAAGAGAACATGACTCCCCAGCAACGGGGATCCACACTTCCGGAACCAGGTTGTATATCTGCATTCACACACACTATCATAGTCAATTAAAGGAGGCTGAATTGTAAAGTGTAGAAAACTGTCTCTTATATGTTTTTGAGAAAACATGTTTAATAAGTGTGTGGATGACAGATATGTAGACTTTTTGTGTAATTCTGGAGCAGACAGAAATGATTAGAGCAGAACAGAGCCGCAAAATACTCAGAATAAAGAGTGTAAAATAAAAACAATCAGCTAATGATAGATTACGTTCAGAAAAAATAATAATAAAAGACTTTAGTATCAGGCCATATTAGAGATGGTATCTGTTTAAGCAAGAAGTGTCAGAGAGAATTAGATCAAGTGTCAGGAGCAATCCATATTTCCGGTAAGGAAAACTGCCATATATAGGATGGCTGAGCTACCAGAGTTACAGGTAGTAAATAAAGTTGTAGTACCAAGAGCATCCAGAGAGCACATTTTTAATAATAGATATAGCAAACGCATTCTTTTCCAGCTAAGTGGTAAAAGAAAGTCAGATTTAGTTTGAATCCAGTTTGAGGGAAAGAAGTGTGCATTTACATAATAATCCCATAAGGATATGATGAGCGCCTTGATATAATAAACTACAATTGTTCAAATCAATAGTAAAGAATTTGAGTTACAGCATTTCACAATCAGGCAGAGCACTGGAAGAGGAGAGGAAGAACTTAATTAGAAGCACCTAAACCAATAAGAGACAAATTGTGTAATTTCTGTAGAAGCTGAGTGCCAAATGATGCACTATTAATTAATCCTCTGTCAAAACGGATTTCTAAAAACCCTATATCAGTATCTGATAAGATAATAGGGAGTGGAACAGCTGACGAATTATTTAAGAAAATAAAGTTTTGGTAAACTCATCTGTTTTAGAAATACCAGACTATAAAAAGCCTTTTATCTAAACGGCAGACTTTATGACATTAGTATTAACACAGAACCATGGAGATAAGAGTAGACCAGTGGTTCACTACTCTTCACAACTAGACCCAGTAGATAAGGCGATGCCTGACCGCACATGAGCAGTAACTGCAGCTTCAATGGCAGGTCAGGCCTCTGCATCAAGTGATATTCAGGCCATTGACCTTAACACCAGGCATGCAGTGTCAAGTCTTGTTTTCACAACCGCATCTGACTATAGAATAATGTACAACTTTGATCCATCTACATTATTACCAACAGCTGAAGACGGAGAACCACATGACTGAACGACAGAGACGGACAAGGAACTTCACCAAGACCAGACTTGACTGACGTTCCCTAAGAGGAACCAGAGATAGAAATGTTTGTTAACGGATCATGTAAAGTAACCTAGAGGATCCGAAGGTGACAAGATCTCTGTAGTGACACAGACCGACGTATTAAAAGCAGAAGCTCTTCCTAATCATCTGTCAGCAGAGCAGCAGAACTGATAGCATTGACAGAGACATGCAGATAAAAGAAAGACAAAGTTGTAAATATCTACACAGACAGTAACTATGCATGTTCAACAACATGTGTTTGCACAACAAGTACCGAATAGCGGTAGGGTAACATTGACTAATTGACTAATATTACTGACTAATTGACTAATATTACTAACTGATTAATTGACTAATATTACTCACTCTAATAGAAGACTTATTGAAGGCAGTACAGCTACCAAAGTATATTGCTTTATATAAAGGCACAACACATATGATAAGAACTGATCCAGTTTCAGTAGACAACAATATGTAAATGAGAAGACAAACACGCCAGAACACAAGACAGAGATATTGAAAGAGATGCAGAATGCAGCTATAAAGTAAGAACAAGCCGTTTGGACTAAGAATAATTACATACAAGACAGAGACGACTGACGAAAGAACACTTGACCAGAGAAGAACTCAGTACTACCGAGAAGATTATATAAATGTGTATTGAGACACGGTATTTGACCATGTCTCAAAAGGGGGAGTATTATATTGAGTATTATATTAATAGAGTATATTCATAGCATTTGATTCAAAGGCTGAATGCCGACTCCAATAAGATCCATGCAGATGTGCTGAAATGGATATTCTGAACTAAATAAATATGAAGGAAATAAATATAGTTTAACGATTATAGACGTGTATAAAATGAGCTGAAGTATTTCCAACACATACAGTAGACGCTATGACAGTAGCTAAAGTGTTTACAGCTAAATGAACTGTAAAATAAGGTAATGTGGGTAAAGGATAATAATAATAATGATAATAATAAGCTTTATGTAAGAATTGCAGGTCAAAGTACTTGCACTGCAAAGACAGAAAACATTAGACAGAATAAGAGCATGTACGGTACAATAATCAGTGTTGATGTAAATGAGTGTGAAAGACTAATGGTATAAAAGAACACTGGAAATCATGCCAAGTTTCCCTATCTGTGCCGGGAAAACTATCAGAGCCATATTTAGAAATATACCACCATTGGGAAAGAAAGGAAGGTAGAGAGGTGTAGAGAGAGAATCCTGGTGACACCTGACACATAAATATATCACCACTCCTGTGAGAGACACTGACTCCATAAAGCAGAAACTGGACCTCTTCGTGGTGAAGTCTGACTACACAGGGAGGTGGTACCCATAGGGGCGCTTGTCTCACCATCAGTGAAGATTCAACAACCCGAAGTTTTAGAAGGGGACTGTGAAATGGGGGTCAGAGTCATCACAGGAGGGTGAGTATAGGCCTGTACACCTGAGACTGCACAACCACATCAAATTTGATTTCTGTGACGTATTGACCTGTCCCTCTCCCTTAACAAGATGCAGAACAGATCAGGTGGGCAGAGGAGCACAGCTGCCACGGAGAGGAGTGACATGTAAGAAAATAAATGATTGTGATCCATTATTCCTCACCATCGTTTCATCGCATCCCAGAGATTAGAGACGGTTTGTTTTAGGCAGCAGAGGTTTTAGGAGCAGGTCCACAAGGACACTTTAGGATAAAGGTAGAAAACAAGAAGACTGCAATCTCCAAGCAGTCAGTAGGAAAGGATATAAAGTTACTACAGTAAGAAATAGAATAGCAGGGAGACAGGATATGTGGAGAAGAATATGTGGCTTGACTGTAAACTGTATACCACTAGCTCAGTAAATATATTGTGTGTGTGTGTGTGTGTACCAGTCAGGCCCCTCCTTGCTTTAAGCCCAGTCCCAGTACTACTTGGACCAATAACAGAGTAAACCTGTCTGTTAACAATGATGCACAGTAACAGAACCACTCAGCCCAATTTGCAAAAATCTCATTAAGAGATTTCCAACTCACAGAACCGATAGCACAAGACAGAAATATGTGCATTGATGACACTGGTCGAGCGTTTCTATGTTTGGCCCACAACAGGTCAAACTCTTGTGAGCTTGAACTCGGCTGAAGAGAAACACAGCACCTGGGGAGAGCTTCAGCTCCACAGCATACAAGAGATGCAGTAGGAGTCCCCCGGGGAGTGCCAGAGATCAAATTGGAGCAGGTTTTGACTCATTGTTTTTATGATGGGCAACTACTAATAAGAATGTGGACTAATTACATTCATTGCATCTAACAGAGGTTTATTAATTATTACAAGGGATGCCGTTAAGGGACAAGCTGAACAACAAGCAGCTTCCAGCTTATTGACATGATAGAATGTCTTTAGACGTGCTCCGAGCAGAGAAAGGAGGTGTGTGTGTGTGCCATGTTTGGATCATCCTGTTGCACAATTATATCAAATAATACTGTTTCAGAGAGATCAGTTACTAGAGCCTTACAAAGATTGACAACATTATATAAAGAATTAGCAGAGAATTCAGGAGTAGAGAATTAGTCTGGTGATGCTATGGAAAGACCGGTCCGGGAGATGGAGAGTTCTCATGTCACTGGTATCTTCAGCATTAATAGCTATATCAATATTAATTTGTACATTATCTCCACAGATTATATTTTGTAAATATTTATGCATTTTTTATATTCATGTACCAGCTAACCCAGAGCAAATTCTTGTAGGTGAAAACCTTCATGACAAGAAAGATTATTCTGATTCTAAATACTTACTGTATGTGGATGTTGTTCTATACCATAAATTAGAAGCTGCATGACGAGATTGATTGAATCAAAATCACAAAACAAATGTACACGAGTATCAGCCCCTCTCCATAGATTTATGCAATTTGATAGAACTAGCCTGATTACAGAACGGAATTGCATTAGACATGTTGCTAGCTGAAAAAGGGGGTGTCTGTAAATTGTTTGGATCTATGTGTTGTACTTTCATCCCAAATAACACAGCTCCTGATGGATCCTTTACCAGAGCTTTGAAAGGACTTGACAGACTGAGCAAAGAGCTAGCATCAAACAGTGGGGTAGAGAATTACTTCACAGACTCCCTGGAGCGTTGGTTTGGTCAGTATAAGATGTTGGTATTGTTCATACCGATAATGATAGGCATAATAATCCTATGTGGATGCTGTGGCATTCCATGTATCCACACCCTGACCACTAGATTGATCACCACTGCCCTGAGCAAAGAGAAAGAAACTGAGAAAGGTCAGTTTTTTATGCAAGAGCAAACCAAGTTACTCATAGACTATGATATAGAGCAGGAACACGAAAACCAGGAAGATAATTTCGTGTGAATAACTCTACAAAGTGTTTTTTGCTGCCATACCGAAGCCACAGACTTATTGTAGCTACAGTCTTTTATTGTAGCCACAGTCTCTCAGTCGTATACAGATATTACAGTCTTTTACTGATGTTAAAGTTTACTAATATTTACAGTCTTTTACTGATGTTAATGTTTACTGATATTTACAGTCTTTTACTGGAAGTGTTTTTTATTATACTGAAGCTAATTGTCTTTATGCTGGAATAAAAAGTGAAGTTCTTTGTTATTATACTGAAGGTGTTCTTTAGTACAGTTGATGTTTTATACAGAAGGTATTCTTTATTAAAGTTGATGTTTTCTACCAAAGGTACTTTTTATGACTGGAATAAAAACAAGTGCAATGTGAATGTATTCTTGTATACCATATGCTGAATTTGTACACCACTCGGTGCCTTATATTTACTGGAGATTATACACACCATAAATGGTGTGTAAAGGGGGAATTGTCAGGTAAATAAATCCTGATTAGTATTAATCCACACTGGAAAGACTATCATATGTATTTGTCTACCTCAATCAATATATATTACGACACTACGAATATGTTTCTGCACTATTATGTATTTTCTGCACTGAATGTATTACAAACATAATAGGGGCACTTCCCCTTTAAGAGTAACAGGTCAACAAACCATCACTTCCTGACTGCTGACGGAGGAGCGTGAGGGCGCCAAACTGGGACCAATGAGGAGAAGGTCAACGCCTACTCCATGTATTAGATGAGATGTTTACAACCCTTTGTGCACACTTGGAGCGGGACCGTCAGACAGTTAACTGGGGCTTTTAGAGCGTTCAGTCTGTGGAAACGGCGAAGTGAAAAGTGTCCTCAGCTGAGAGTATTTTCTATGTTTGACTTATCACGTTAAATAAATATATCGATTGAACTAGAGGATTGCTGTTTTGATTCGACATTCAAGCTCCGAGTTCTTCAGCTTTTTCCAAACCCTTTAGTAACCACCCATGCAATCATTACATGTAAAGAAACCAAAACAAATAAGTCCATAAATTAAGTTATGTGTAATAAAATGCAATGATGCAGGGAAAAAGCATTGAACACATGAAGAAAAGGAGGTGCAAAAAGGCATAGAAAGCCAACAAATTGTAACGTCCCGTCATGTATATTAATGTATTTATGTTTAGTTTATAGTCTGTTTAGATTAATGTTTAGTCTTATCTCATTGTTCACTTAAAGTTACAGCCACTCATGTCTAGTCTCGTCATGCACTGTCTGTCATTGCACTTCCTGTTTTATTTTGTAATTACCTTTCCCTCTTGTTTCAGAGCACTTCCTGTTTGTGAGTTTCCCGCCTGTTTGATTGTCGCCACCTGTTTCCCATTACTGTGTGTGTGTGTGTGTGTATATATAGTCCTTGTCTCCCTTTGTCCTGTGTCAGTTCGTCTTGTGTTTTTGCCACCAAGAGAGCCAGTGGTTTTTTAATCAAGTAGCCATTTCCTTTGTTCTACTTTTTTCTCATATGAGTGATTTTTTGTTGTACTTGCACATTATTGAGTAAAGACCGTTTTACTTTTGAAACAATGTTTTGAGTCGTTGCTTTTGAGTCCAACCCTTTGTATCACGTTCAACAGAAACCCACTGAAATCTATCAGTAATTCTAAAGCAATCCTGCCGCTTGTCAGTGCAAATTAATATCAGTTGGTTCAGTCCCAACTGATGGCCTATAAAAAAGGTCTCTCATTACTAAGGTGTCACACAATAAACATCTCATGATGGGTAAAAGCAAAGAGCTCACTCAAGACCTTTTGCAACAATAAGTGTTGCAAAACATACTGATGGCATTGGTTACAGAAGGATTTCTAAACTTCTGAATGTTCTGGTTAGCACTCCGTTACATCGAATTCAATTGTCACCTGCCGTTTTCTTTAACATAAATAAGGACTATCCCACCATAAATTGGTGTACCAATTCACCAGAATACAGGTAATGAAGTGCTTGGCGCTCAATTCTTTATGGGGGAGGCCCAGACACCCTAACCCGCTTTGCGTCCTGGTTTTGGGCTTACCAGAGCCTGTAGTGAGGACTATACGAGTGGCCCGGGCTTACCAAATGGTGCGGGGTTCATTTACCGTAATTTCTGCAGACCTAGCATATTGCTTGGAGGTCTGCCATAACCCTGAGAGAGATGGTAACAATCAAGTCTGTTTGTGTGGGTACATAATTCCCAGTTCCTCTGAGGTACCCAGAGGCTGAAAGTTTACAGCACCAGTTATGTTACGTTTCAGATGTGCCTGACAGTTGCACCTTCCGTGAGTACCGGGTGAGAGTCATCAGTAAATTACTAGGCCCTTATGAGCAACATGCTCATTTCCGAGCGGTTTGTTGTTTACCTTGACGAGTTTAGCGACTTGTAGGCTGACCTAAGTGGACACTTTGTTTGTAAATGTGGCATTTGTGTCATGCAGAGCCTTTTCTTTGCATTCTCTGGGTCAGTCTTGCTTCTGCGGACTGAACTCAGAAAGCCCTTATGCCTCTTAGGCTTGGCCTTTGCCTCTTGCGGGGCCTTGACCTAGTTGATGTCACAGATTGGGCTTTAGGGTAGCAGTATCTCCTCACTGGGTGTCTTAAAGAGTTACCCCGTACAAATTGAATATGTAATGGAATGGAGAGATAGTCTATTCACTCAGAGAACCAAGGTCACAATGTAACCATACATTCATCAGTACACAGTAATAATCAAATGTATTTTATGGACAGTTTAAACAAGCTTTTGGGGAGAAATTGTTCAGGAGTTTGAAAATAGTCAAGAATATATGTGAGGTAGCCCTTAGCAAGGTACTTAACCCCAAGGGCACTGTCCCTGTAGTTAGTTCACTGTAAGTTGCTCTGGATAAGAGTCACCTTTATATATGCTTCCTTTGGGCAATATTATAAGGAACCACTCTATAAACTTTCATTGTTATGCGGATGATACCCAGTTATATCTATCAATCCGAAACGCATTATCTAATGACATACAAGCTCTGGATGGCATTAATTTGGCCTCCAGCACCACTGTAAGGAATCTTGGCGTCATCTTTGATCAGGATCTGTCTTTTAACTCCCACATAAAACAAATCTCAAGGACTGCCTTCTTTCATCTATGTAACATTGCAAAAATGAGACTCATCCGGTCTCAAAATTATGCAGAAAAACTAGTCCATGCAATTGTTACTTCAAGGCTGGATTACTGCAACTCATTGTTATCAGGTTGTCCCGAAAAGTCGCTTAAGACTCTTCAGTTGATCCAAAATGCAGTGGCACGTGTATTGACAAGAACAAGGAAAAGGGATCATATTACTCCTGTATTAGCTGCTCTGCACTGGCTCCCTGTAAAATACAGAATAGAAAATCTTTCTCCTGACTTACAAAGTAATGAATGGTCAGGCTTCAGCATATCTTAAAGATCTCATAGTACCTTATAAACCAACTAGAGCATTGAGCTCCCAGACTGCAGGGTTACTTGTAGTTCCTAGAGTCTCTAAGAGTACAACGGGAGCCAGAGCCTTCAGCTATCAAGCTCCTCTCCAGTGGAACCAGCTTCCAGTTTGTGTTCGGGAGGCAGACACCCTCTCCACATTTAAGCGCAGGCTAAAGACTTTCCTTTTTGATAAAGCTTATAGTTAGGGCTGGCTCAGGTTTGCCTTGGATCGGGACCGGGAAGCCTTTTTGACATTTTCCTGGATTCATCCAAACTTTTTCCTTGGGCGATGCGAGGGTCTAAGGACAGAGGGTGTCGTAACCTGTACAGTCTGTAAAGCACACTGAGACAAATGTATAATTTGTGATATTGGGCTATACAAATAAATTTGATTTTATATCTGCGATGCAGCAGTGAAAGCTAGCTACCTTATTGCTAGCAAAATAGAATTAGCATCAAAGCCATACTGCAATGTTTCGCTCGCCATTCACAGTCAAGGCTTCTGATCTGCCAGTCGACACCCAATTTGAAGTAATCAACTTGCAGTGTGATTCAAATTTGAAGGACAAATTTACCTTGGTGGGCTTGGACACCACCTTTTATCAGCACCTCTTGCCAGGGCACCCCAAATTGACAGCCCTCGCTGCAAAGGTTTTGTGTATGTTTGTAACTACCTACCTTTGAACAACTTTTCTCTGTAATGAGTGAATGCCAAGTTTCAGGAGCAAACTAAACAGTGACTAAGCCTACTTAATGTAAAATGCTGCTTCAGACACTTTTGCATATATCTGTAAGAATATATTTCTGTGAAGATGAATATTTAAAGACATTGAATAGTGTGAAATATAATGTCAGTCAGCAGCTGCAGTACAAAGAGACACAACCTTTATGTATTTTTCATGTATACATTTACAAGGTTGTCGTACCTTGCTACACTGCATGAACCCTTATGGCACAATACAATTCAATACATTTCTGGTCACTACCTTACTCTGATGACTTGCACTGAATAGAATCAGCCAGATTTGCATAGTCCGGACAGTAACGGCAGGTAGCCAACCTCAAGCAGGCTTCCAGATGATTATCAGTCATGGTGGATCGGTACTTGGACTTGATCATCTTCATGTGGTAAAAGTCTGACTAGCATAAATAAGTAGAGCCAAATAATGCAGTCAAGGAGGCAGCACATTTCATCATGTTTGGGTACTTTTCCTCTGTGAGTAAGTTCCAAAATTGTCCATGAGCCCTGCACTTCAGCTGAATGTCAGCCTGTAGTGTCAGCATCTCATCCTCCACTGCAGAGGAGTTCAGGTGAAACAGTGTGGCAATTTTTAATGCGAGTGAATCCACTTCAATATCTTCCTTAAATTGGTAGCACATACAGTACATCCGGAAAGTATTCATACCCCTTCACTTTTTCCACATTTTATTATGTTACAGGGTTAGGGTTAACCCATAACTTTTGATAGGAAGGTCGAAGATACTTGGAACCGAGCTTCGTCAGACCATTCGTTGTTATTCTACATCCAACGGTACCACATACAACTCTCTCCGAGGTTGGGAAGTGGGTGAACTGAAGAAACGTTCCCGTTTTTCTTGAATAACTTTTGATAGGAAGGTCGTGGAGACTTGGAAGCAAGTTCCACCTCCACATTTGTAAGGAAGCCACGTCCAAGGGCACCAACCACATGTCTCTACGGTGTCGGGAAAGTAGTTCATTGACGTTCATTGATGTTCATTGGCGTATTACATATTTTGGAAGTCCACTTCCAATAAGTTTCAACAGAGCTGAGCTTAATGGAAGTGGACAGGCATATGTATATACAGATCTGTCTATTTCCAATAAGTTTCAATAGAGCTGAGCTTAATGGAAGTGGACAGATATATGTATATATAGATCTGTCGACTTCCAATAAGTTTCAATAGAACTGAGCTTAATGGTAGCGGACAGGCATAAGTTTCAATAGAGCTGAGCTTAATGGAAGCGGACAGGCATAAGTATAGATCTGTCCACTTCCAATAAGCTTCAATAGAACTGAGCTTAATGGAAGTGGACAGGCATAAGTATATACAGTTCTGTCCACTTCCAATAAGTTTCAATAGAGCTGAATGGAAGTGGACAGGCATAAGTATAGATCTGTCCACTTCCAATAAGTTTCAATAGTGCTGAGTTTAATGGGCGTTGACAAGTTCATTTATGCTGCTGTAGCCTGATGCTAAGGGCTAGAGCCCTGACACTTTGGCAGCGGCATCCCTGCAGTACTGTATGTATACCAGCTTTGAGTCAAATTGAGTAAGTGTCATTTTTTATCTTTTTTGGCCTAAACAAAACTTCCAATACACTGGGCTCTAATTTAAATGTATGTGCAGTTGACAAAGCTTGTCGTTTTCATCAACAACAATCAAATCAAATGTATTTATATAGCCCACTATCACAAGTGACACATTTGTCTCAGTGTGCTTTACAGACTGTACAGCATACTGTCACAAATAACATGTCACTCTGGCTCAACACTTGACAAGGTGTAGTACACAGTGTACAGTATATATGTACCTATTACTGTGTGTGTGTGTGTGTGTGTGTGAGTGAGAGATTGATTGTGTGTGAGCACTTTAATTCATAAATGTGATCTAACAAAGGTCAACTATTAACAGTATATGGTGTGCAAAGCTTGGAAGCCACGCCTCCAAGATTTAGTGACATATGATGTGGGCTCATATGACAGGGCTGCCTGTGATGAGTAGCCAGACGAAGATCCCAGGCATCTCTGACGTTTCTTCGCAAAGTTATGGGGATTAGGTTTAGAGGTCAGGTTTAGAGATAGAATAGGGCCTATAAATCTCTTCGGGAAGCTCACATTTGGAATAACCTTTGATAGGAAGGGTGTAGACACTTCAAACCAAGCTCCTTCTATATATTTGGGAGGATTCTGCATCCAACAGTACCACCACCGACTCTCTAAGACTTCGGGAAGTGAGTGAACTGAAAAAAGTGGAAAGTGAGCTTCCCGTTTTCCATGAATAGCTTTTGATAGGAAGGTCGTGGAGACTTGGAACCAAGTCTCCTTTCCAATTCAAAGGTCATTTATCCTCATTTAGCCTGATTCTAAGGGCTAGAGCCTTGACACTTTGGCAGCAGCATCCCTGCTACCAGTACTGTATGTGTGCCTAAACAAAACTTCCAATACACTGGGCTCTAATTTAAATGTATGTGCAGTTGACAAAGCTTGTCGTTTTCATAGGGGCCCCCTGTTTTGGAATTTGACAAGGTAGTATCTTCCTCAATGGCAATGAAGTGAGAAGACAATTTTAAATACATCATATATTATAAATACTTACATACCCTAATATATATATTACGTTGATTAAATTACTACTTAATGTTGCATTTGCGTTATATCCTTCTGATATGGCAGTAATAATTGTTATGAAAATGTGTTGTGTGTGTGCCCAGGAAGTAATACAAAGCTGACCACAACCATCAAATCAAATCAAACTTTTTTACACAACCCAATATCACTAATGACAGACGGACAGAGCAGCATGCACGACCAGGGCAGCATGCACGACCAGGGCAGCATGCAGCATGCACGACCAGGGCAGCATGCACGACCAGGGCAGCAGGCAGCAGGCACGACCAGGGCAGGATTCATGGTCCGAACTTTAGCAGTGGCAACCTGCCACATGAGACACAGAATGAGTTAGTAACATGCATTTAAGGGACATAAATGCATACAGGGAGAGGAGGAGAGAGGAAGTGAAGGAGGAGAGAGGCAGAGGAAGAGGATGAGGTAGCCATCGGGTCCTCCCTCTTTGGCAGTTTGGCATCACCACTTCAGCTAAGGCTCTTGAGCCCCACCTTGAGAGTACGATGTATGGTGGCTGTCTGAGAATGACTCAAGAGACTGGCTGGTGGAGGGGTCCTCTGGAGAAATGTAACAAAATGCAGGGCATTTTTAAAATAGCATTCCACCGTCTTCACCTTCATGCCACCTCTGGCGATGCTCTTGGACCATCTGTTTGAAGAGGGTTGAGTTGGAAAAAAAGGCAAATGAGTATGCAGAAAGTGCCAGCCATTCATCCTGCTGACAGTATGGGCTTCTTAAAGTAAAATGTACATCTCTTACATACAGCCCACACTGTGGAGGCAATGCTACTCACTTTCGAATCTTCATAGGATCATTAAGAAAAATCCAGTCCGACAGCAGGGTGTGGGAGTGTCCCATATAATACAGAAAACTCTTCACCCGGCTAACTTTGGATTTTGCGTTTTCCAGCATCTTGGCAGTCAGTGTTTTCCCCTTGTGGCAGTTCTCATATATCTGGAGGTACTCCTCTGCAATGGCAAATGATTTCTAATGTTATAATAGATAGATGGATGGAACTTTATTTATGGCGAAGGGAATTGTTGTGCAACAGTTGCAATAGGAGACATTATAAAATTTAAACATTTTTACAAATAGTGCAAAAATGTTTCATACAAATATTCAGAACATAACATATATAGAAAGATGCAAGACTAAAATGAGATGGGGTGCAGTGCAATAATATTCAACAAGGTGAGGTAAGGTGCAGTATTTGGCAAAATAACAACATGAAAAAGTGCAAACAGTCAGTTATCATGTCGTGAATACATCCTCACCCATGCTGGGAGGTAGGGTGATCAGCCTCATCCTGTTTGCCCGTCCAACCAGGGGGAAATATCGGCCCCCGTGGAGGACTTGGCCCTCTTGGTAGGCTGTGGGGTCTGTAACGCTTCCACCCCCCTCTTTTTTTCCCTGCCCTGTGCTGGCTTCTCGTCGGGGGGTGTCAGCGTCACCTTCTCTGCCTCAGCAGTCGACTCCTCTGTAGCTGGAGTTGCCTCCTGTGAAATCAAGTGGAAAATGACTGAAAACATGAAGCCACACGCAAACACTGACTGACTTACAGACATGGTTAAAGGCAGACAGAGACATAGAAACTTACCTCTTGCTCCGGCGGGGGAGAACCGCACCTGGGTCGCTACAAAGCCTGCAGTTTCAACCGAAGGTTGCCATTTTCTGTGAGCAGATCATCCCTCTGCTCACAAAGTTGGGATATATCTTGGATATACCCCTTCCTCGTCTCCATGCACAGGGGGTTGCCACAGCTCAGGGGAGGAGAAGGGAGTACATCCTCTCTGTTGTCGGGCAGCAGGTCAAGAGACGTTGCCATGGGTGGCGTCGGGCTGGTGGCCCTCAGAGAGGAGCTTCGTGGACTTTATCCACTTGGCCCTGAGGATTAAGGAGGCCCTCTCCTCCAGTGTCAACTCCGTGTGTGTGACGGATGTGACGCTGAAGGCGCGACAGGGCATAGCCACACCCTGTCGCTGGGCAAGGAGAGGACCTGATGTTCACCCTCGCTGAGAACTTATTTAATAAAATCCTCTGCTCCTTTACATTTCTCACATGATGTCTGTTTGAGAGGTGCTGGCTCAGAGCATGTACTTGTTTGCCACATACATGGCAGCCTGACATTTTCACCTGAAAAGGGAAAAGGAAAAAGAAAAGTCAACATAACTTGGTTGCAATGAAAAAAGAAAATTGTGAAACACTTGCATACGGGGAAGGACAAAGTCAAAGGGAAATGCATTTCTGTACATTGAACGGCCAGGTCCTTTTTACAATGGACACGTTGAGTGAGCCTGGCATGCGTGCTTTTCACAAATGGCTCTTCCTCTTGTATCACTCGGAGCCTTCTATTTGAGCCTAATTTAGCAATTATGAATGGTTTGTGTGTTGGTAAGCAACTATTCAATCAGTGTTTTCATAAAAGCCTTATTTTTATGCATTCTATTCGTTGCAAACCCCAACACAGCTACTATTGTTTAACATTTTAATCAAACCTTTAAATCAGGGGTGTCCAAACGCGGCTCCGTGCTGCAGCGGTTTTATTCCACTGAGTGCAATGCTGTTCCCATCATAGGAGAGTTAAAACATTTATTACACAGTATTTATGTAAGGTCCATTTTTCAATAAATGTAGTCAATTAAAGTTGATAACATTTTCTAAATAACATGAGTTGATTTAACAATAACTTTGCCCAATAACTTATTTGTTTAACAAGATCTTAACATTATGACACTTTAGATCAGGGGTCGGGAACCTTTTTGGCTGGGAGAGCCATAAAAGCCAAATATTTTTAAATGTATTTCCTTGAGAGCCATATATTTAATAATCAAATTGAGTTTTAAGTATATCATGTCTCCGAGTACTAAAAGTGGTGTCAGTGTTTCCCCTACCATTGTCTGTTTCTATTTATTTAATATTCACAACTCACTTTTCACATTGAACAGGTGCTCTTTTAATAAATACACTAAACGTTTATGTTATTTATCTAATTTATGTGCACATTTCTGTGTCTACTGCACTGGTGTCAAACTCAAGGCCACAATTATATCCGGCCCGTGAGAAAATATAGTTTCTCTATCATAACTGGCCCGCCGGTTTTGGTAATTAAATCAATGCATGGCACAACCACGGGAAAATACATATTTGAGGAAGTATCTAAATGTGTGAATAAAATGAAACTGCCCCGGGACAAACTGACGGGACTGACGACAGACGGAGCCTGCGATGTGATAATGAGCTCTCTCTGCCTCTCTGTGTGTACCTGGCCTGTACCACTACACTCGCTGTCTTTGGAGCATCTGCCCCCTTTCTTCTTTCACATAATGGTATGATCCCAGTCTGTGAAGGTGTGTCCAGCTATTTAAAGTCCCGCCACGGCAAGGACCGTCACAAATAATATACATCGACTTTTAAACACTTCAGAACCATAATTAAACCTTTGCAGTGTGGTTTAACACTTTTAGAGCGCACCGTTAATATGTCGAGTTTTAAACACTTCAAAGGCATAATTGAACTTGTACATTAATTTTAATCCTTGTCTTCCAATTACATTTTTGTATTACACTTCTACAGCTCACCGTTAATATGTCGGGTTTAAAATAACAGAAAGATAAATTTTTAGCAAAGCTTACCGGTTAATAATTAATGCTCTTGGTAGCAGTATTGCGTCTATTCTTCAGCTTGTCTATATGTCGAATGCCAATGACTCCCTAAGTGTCGCCAGTTGTTGAGCAAGGAAACTAGCTATTGGCTGTCCTACAAGTCCTTCAAAGACGTCATCTCTGGTGACCCTGGTAGTGTAAATGTCCTGTAGTGAGGGGAAGGCTGCTCCTGCGATGTACTGTGCCGTTTTTATCACACGTCTGAGTATCACTGTCATGAGTTCAAGATTAGAGTACAGTAAGTCACTCAAATCATTAAATCAATTTCACACACAAATCACTTCAATTTAAGCTTTATTTTCACATTGCTACAATGGAGAGAGGGATAGAGAAAGAGATGGAGAGAGAGGGGAGAGAGAAAGAGAGTGAACTGTCAGTTATATTCCATGTGAGGAGACAACTGACCCATGGTAGGTATTAGTGATGGGATGATGATACCTCAAGGAGTGTATTGACACACTATACAAACTGTGTCGGCACTGTATTGATACTGCGCCGGTCACCCAATAGTGCCCCCTGTAGTAGAAAATCATTGCAGGTAAAGAAATTCCTTGTTTGTGTAAATGCTAAACTGAGTTGGTATGTAAAATATAGCAAATTTGAGTTACAATTCAGAGTTACAATTTGTGACTTATGTACACAATTTTGTTAACTTAACTGTTCAATCATATGAAATAAAATACTTGAGAAAAGAAGTGATTTGTTTATGCATTTTTATTGAGGAGCAACAGTTTCTGAAGTGTCTTTGCTCCAAGGCGATTTCTCCTCTTTGACACCAGCTCCCCCGCCTTAGAAAATACTCTCTCACATGGCACAGACGAACATGGTGAGCAGAGACATTTCAGTGCAAGCTCATGAAGGTGTGGATAAGCTCTCTCGTTGCTCTTCCAATATTGTAATGGGTCTTGTTTTCTGGGTAGGTTGCTTTCTGCCAGGTAGCGTTGGACTTCTAGTATCGAATCAGCTGTGGCATTAGAGGTCCTCTTGTTCTCCTCAACCTCCATGTCAAATGTTTCCCAGAGATTGTGCCCTAAAAAAAAATATAATAATAATAATCACAAGTATATTATCACATGACAAAGTGCCACAGAAATATACAAATAAACAGAAAGAAATGTGTTTTCATACCTGAACTGGGTTGTGATCCATGTGAAGAGCTAGGCCCTTCTTCTGCTGGGTCAGGCTCTTGGCTCCTCATTTGGTCAGCACACTCCAACTTCAGTCTTTTGACGGCTTCAGTTGCCTTCAGTGAGCTGACGAATCCAATTGTTTTGAACCTAGGATCCAAAAGTGTTGCCAGTGTCATCACACTGAGTGATTCCATGCTAGAGATGCATTCTGTTAGCCGCTTTCTCAGATTTTCTGCAAGCTGTTTAGCAGCTGTTTTTGTCACCGTTGAGGCTTGACGGTGAAGCTCAACGTGGACCATTTTCAGCATGGGAATAACCTTTGACCCAGAAACTCTTTTTTCCTCAGACAGTTCAGTTGTTGCTTGGTCAAAAGGAGCAAGCACCCTGAGCATCTCTTCAATGGTGTCACAGTCTTCCGTAGTCAGTGGAGTGATGTCCCTTTTTAATGAGGCCAGTGACACCCAGGCTGCCTCCTTCTGCTCAGCCATTCTTTCAAACATGTGGTAGGTGCTGTTCCATCTTGTTGGCACCTCATTGATTAATTTATGGACCGGTGTTCCCAGCTGCTGCTGTATTTGAGTGAGCTTCTCTTTGGCAGTAGTGCTCGATCGAAAGTACGTCACTATTTGTCGTGGGTTAGGGTTAGGGTTAGGGGTTAGGTAGGGGTGTGGTTGGATCCCGCCGCTTCAAAAGACAGCAGGATCAAGTGCACTGGCCATCCTCATCCTTCGTCATGGCAGGTTCACCCCTCCGGGCCCCCGCGATGCACAACAACGACATAGGAATTCATGAAGTCGCTGTTGCTTTCTTGTTATTTGTATTAAAAATGATCTCTGTTCATATGTTCCCTGTATTGGGTTAAATTATTAGGCCCTGGCCTCGACTAATTGCCATCTGTGAAGTGCTATGTGTATCGCTAATGAGGTAAGTATTAAAATATTCTTTGTTCTTCCCATCAGGTAAGTATCTCTCATATATAAATGTCACACACTAAAATAAATTGATCGATTGATCTTTGAACAAGTTTTAATGCCCGCAACGTTTCGGTCTATTTTGACCTTCATCAGGCGGACTTGTTCGGTAGACTTCGTATTTTCGGATGTCTGTGGAGTACTGCTCGAGGATTTCGAGTCTTACGTCTCATGGCAGCTGCTATGTTAAGCTCTGTTTGGCTGAGCAGCTGCGTGTGGACTGAGACAGAGAGAAGAGCTGCTCCACTTATATAGCCTGTGACTCCTCCCACCATAGTATATTCCTCTCTCATGCATACAGTTGGGCATTGAGTAGAAGCTGGGTATTGGGTTTAAATAGGGGTCACAATTGGGTTATGTTTAGGGCCAGGTCAAAGGTCAGGGCTAGATTGGAATCACGAGCATCATAAAAACAAAGAAAGTGAAGCATCACAAGGGCACGGAAGAAGCAGGGTTAGGGTTAGGGGTTAGGGTTGGGGTTAGGTTTGGGTTATGGTTTGGGTTTGTGGTTCATGTTTATGATTTAGATGCGCTGGCCTACTGATCTGTGGATGGGTGTTTGATGAATGTATGCTCTGTGTGTTGTGTCTGATTACCAAAGGTGCTGTGGTGAAGAGGAACGGACGAGCTCTTTCCCTCGGGGACTCAGGGTACGAGCCCGGGGCATGCCAACCCCAAAATACTGACCGAGGACCAGGGAGAGAGAAGAGAGACAGAGAAGCAAAAGGACCACATATAAAATTGTACAGGGCAAACTGGCAAGGGGGCTGCCCCCCCCACACTGAGAGACCCGGGTACGAAACCCGGCCAAGGCCAACTAAAAAAGAAAAAAGGATAAAAAAGGGGGGAAAAAAAACAGGAAAAAAAGAAAAGAAGGCCACAAAACACGCCAATTGAATAAACATGCAAAATGAACATGCAAATTAATAAATACAATACCATAACAAAATAATTGAAAATATAAGCAAACAAGAGAATAAATAATGTAATCAATTGAGATTTATTAGACCAGCATAAAGATTTAATAATAAAAAGACAGGGAATAAAATACAGAATAAACACGGTAAAAGGTAATATAAAATAAGTGCTAATAAAATAAGTGCTAATAAAAACATGCTAAAATCATGCAAATTTGAAATAACAAGAAATTAAATAGTAAATGTTGGTCCATAAAAATCAAGATTATTAAGTGCTAATAAATAAACATTAAATACAATTAATAATAAATAAATATGCTATGGCATGCACATATATATATATATATATTTAAAAAAACATATGACATAAAAAAAATTATATAAAATAAAGATTAAAAAATGTGGAGGCCGTCTCAGGGGAGGTTATATTAATTGTATATTTTTTACGTATCATTCAGCCCCCTTGGTACAGTGGTGCCAAGTCTCTCGATCCATACCTTCTCCGCTCTCTTCCTTTGCCCCGTGGTCCAACGGTCATTGGACTCAAGACCAGATATAATAAGGCTGCTGGGGGGGTGCTGTTGGAAATGTGTTATTAGGGGAGTGGAAAGTACACCTTTCCCAATGCAGTATAGATGCTGTTTTAAACGGATGAGCAATCGATGTTTGGTTTCACCAATGTAATGTTTATTGCAGGTAGTGCATGTAATGATGTATATGATGTTGCTATGACTGAGGGAAAAAGTACCAAGGGAGGGGAAAGATACTGAACTATGATGGTTATGTATGAATTTCCTGTTTGTATAATACTGACTATGGTGTATGTGGGGTGGAACTTTAAAACTGGTGAATTGAGAATGTATTAATGTGTTGTGTAGACTATTGTTTTTCCTGAATGCTGAAATGATTTTGTGATTTTTGAAGGCTGGGTGTTGTTGTACCTGTAGGAAGTTTTGTTTGATGGTATGGTGAAGTCCGGTTATTCTGTGGGAAAAAGTAGAAACAAATGGAATAATCTGCTGGGGATCCATGGGGGTGGAATGAGGTTGTAGTAGTGTAGATGGGTTGATGGTCCGCCGATTGGGATGGCCTCCAACTCCTGGGTAGGGGTAAGAATTAGGATTAGGCGTGATGGGTGGGGGGTTAGGATTAGGATACAGACCCTGGTTCGGGTAGGGGGAGTGGGGGGAAGGGGAAGACAGGGATTTTGAGGAAGTAGGAGGTGGAGGCCACGTCATGCCGGAAACTGGAGATGACAACTGGGTATCTGGAAGACAAGAGCGAGCAGGAGCGAGAGATGACAAAGTGGTGGTTTTTATTGTTCTAAGGAATCTTTTTCCGTAACCTCTGGTTGTGAGGCTACGGAAAAGGATTTGTGTGGATGTATGGAAATCTGTTAATTTAGATGAAATGCGGTAGAATCTAATAATTTGTGATTTAATAATACCTTTAAATGTGTGTTTTGGATGATAGCTGGCCTTGTGTAAAAGTGCATGTGTATCTGTGTCCTTAAAGTAAACCTTAGTGAGTAGTCTATTCTGTGTATTGTTTGATTGTTGAAAGAAAACTGTAGTGTCCAAAAAATTAACCTGTTGTGCATTTAATATATATGTAACTGTTATGGATGGATGGTGGTTATTGAGAATGTTGATGAATTCTGAAAAAAGTGCGGCATCATGAGGCCATATACCGAAGATATCATCCAGATATCTAAGGTAGACAGAGGGTTTGTGTGGACACTTCGCCAGTGCTTCTCGCTCCCACTCGCTCATGTAGATATTGGCGTAGGATGGTGCATATCTCTGACCCATGGCTGTCCCGCTGACCTGGAGGAAATGATTGTTATTGAAAAGAAAGTCATTATTATTTAAACAGATACTAAGGAGTTGGAGTAATTCTGAATCCGGTCTATGTTTATCTGGGTACTGATTAAAAATGGATGATACTGTTTTAAGGCCCAGAACTGTGTTTATGTTTGTATAAAGGCTGTTTATGTCAATGGTGAAAAGAAGGGAATGAATGGGGACAGCCATGGGTCTGATGAGATCAAGGAAATGGTATGTATCCTTGATGTGACTGGGGTGTTTGGTGGAGAGGGGGCCCAAGTAGTGGTCGATGTATTGTGATATATTGTAGGATGTACTGTTACAATCTGAGACAATTGGTCTACCGGGAGGAACTTCAAAGGGAATAGTCCAGGTTATTGATTCCTTGTGTATTTTTGGGAGCAGATAAAAGTAGCGGGGACGTGGATGATCTGGACCGAAGAGGTAGTTTTTTTGCTTGGCATTAAGAAATTTGTTTTGATAAAGGGATTGGATTATTGTTCTGAGTTGTATCTGTGTTTGTGGTTGTAGGCTCTGTTGTATTGGTTTATAATGTTGAGTGTTTCCTAATTGTCTATTGGCTTCTAAAAGATACTGTTGGCGGTCCATGATTACAATTTTGGAGCCTTTATCGGCTGGCTTGATTATAATATTTGGGTTATTGATAAGTTGTTTTAAGGCCCTGCGTTCGGTCTCCGGCAGATTATCAGAGACATCTGCCGGAGGCCGATATGTGCGCAGGGCCTGTCTATCTGTTTTAATAAGGCGTTGGGTTCTGATGTCCAATTGGGACAGCGGGGGCTCCCAATTGGAGGGGTGTGTGAATGGTTTTGAGTTGAATTGTGGTTTGAAATGAAAATAGTCGATGAGTTTAAGTCGTCTATGGTATTTGTGAAGGTCCCTTTGAAGTTCCTCCCAGTCATGTTTTACGGGGCGTGGAACAAATGTTAACCCCCTCTCCAAAAGTTGCTGCTGTGAAGTGGAAGGGGTGAATAATTTGGACAAATTAAGAATATTAGAAGTGTTAAGGTTGGTATTGGGGTCCGTGAAATTGGATTTATTGTGTTGATCTGTGTTGATTACCGGATTGGGTTTATTGATTATTGTAAATTTAGTTGATTGCACCAGTTTTCAAAGATTAATTTGGCCGTGTGTGGTGTCCAGTGAATGTTGTCCGGTGTTGTGGTAAACATATCGTGTGGGATTTCTGTGAGAAAGTCAAAATGTGTTGCCATTGTGTTATTGATGAATTTGAGATTGTACTTTTGCTTGTCGGTGAGTCGAGGGGAGAAGTTCATGATGGGAAATTTGATTGCTGCATTGGGAAAGGTGGTTTGGGCCTGTTTGAAAAGTGCTTTTAATTGTTTGGTGGAGGTAAATTTAGCATCCTGATCTTTATTATTGATGCCTACGGAAAAGATGACTATTTTGGTGAATGGATTTGGGTGAGCTTTTCGCAAAGCTGTAGGAAATGGTATGCAGTGGCACCGGGGTAGCTGTCCAGTTGTATTTGTGAATTAGTATGAGCCGGTATTCGGTTGATGTTGGAGTCGCCTAACACCAGGACTGGTTTACGTCCCTTAAAGGACCAGTCCTGGAGTTTTCTTTGGGGTCTTGCAATGTGGTACGTGGGGCGATACATTACCGGCAAAGAAGAGATGAGTTGTGGTGGGGGAGATGGAGGTGAAGGTGGGGGAGACGAGGGACCCGGAGGGCTTTGGCTCAGGTCCATAGGCGGGCTGGCACCCGGAGAAGACCGTCCGGACGACACGATCCCAAAGGATGTTTTAGTGGAGGGTTCAGAATGGGTTCTTTTTATGGTAGGTTTAACCTTCAAAGGCCCTTTCATCACTGGCCCTCCCTGTTGTAAGTAATCCCTCGGGATCTGCCGACCAATAGGGCCCATCCGGGCACCAGCACCACCTATAGGAGAGAAATGGAGGGAGGAAATAACATCATTAGTTGTCACAGAGATGTTCGACAAAACGTTCTTGTGACTTGATGAAGGTGGTGATGTATATGCATTAGTCCGGTTGGGCAAAGATGGGGCATGGACCTGAACCTCCACACTCCGAAGTCCCTTGGTATTCGTTAATTTGCTTGTGTAAGCCCGAGGAGTTATGGGTATGGTTGGAGATAGCTGGGGGTTGACGGGATCCGCTTGGGTGACTTGTGTTTCGGTTCTGGTCTTGGTCCTTTGGGGTAGTGGGGTGGATGCCGTAGGCCCAAAAGATGCTTGTTGAGGCTGAGCTGGGAGGGGTAGGAGAGCTAGTCTCTGTGGCTGACCGGGTTGTAATTTCTGGGGACCAGGGTGAAAGAGCTTGCCAAACATTGCTTGGGACAACCGCTGTGGATGAAGGGGAGGTCGGGTGATTTGGGCCCGCCTATTTTGGCCGGTCCAGGGGTGTACAGATTGAGGGTTGACCGTTCTAGATGTTGTAGACCCACACATTTGTACCTGAGGTGAGGACTGGGGAGGCGGGCCGCGTTGATGTTGAGCCGAAGGTTCCGATGGTGGTTCCTTGAGACCCGAAAACTGCAGGAGTTTATGTGGGGCCTCTGCATTGGGCAGACGTGGAAAATTGGCATCAGTCGCTGCCTCCATAATGGTGGGCAGGGGGTTCACAAATCTATGTGCTGGTCTGTGAGGTGATGATGGGCTAAAATGGTCGCTATCTAGCATTTGAATCTCCAGGGTGTGGTGTACTGTATGTATTGGGTTAGGGTTAGGGTTAGGGTTAGGGTTAGGTTTGGGGTAGGGTTGTGGTTTAAGGGATACGGGGATGTGTTTTGTTTGCACTGGCCAACAGATCTGTGGATGGGTGTTGCAAATGTATGAGAATGTAAGGTGAATACTTACCAGGGGGGGATCATGGGCACCAAGCAGAGTACTTAAGTTATGTACTATGTGTTAGCATTTAGAGTCTACAATTGGAGATGTGTGCACCAAGATTCAAAAATGAGTTTAGCTGTGTTTGTGGTCCAAGTGATGTTATCAGTTTCAGTAAAAAATGTGTCTGCTGGAATTAATGGAAGGATGTTGTGGTGTTCGGATAATGTGTTGTTTATGACTGTAAGGTTATGTTGTTGTGTTTGAGTGAGGTGCGGTGAGGATTGAAGCAGAGGGAAGTGTGTGGAGGCATGGGGGAAGGCAATGGCAGCATATCTGAAAAGTGACTTGAGCTGTTTCGTAGTCGTCTGCTTGGGGTCCTGATCCCGATTGTTGATCCCGATGGAGAAAACAACAATCTTGACAGTCAAATTGGGCTTAAATTTCTTTATTATTTCAAGCAGATGGTATACTTTAGCCCCTGGGTAGCCGTCAAGCTGGATGTGAGGGTTGTTGTGAGGGGGGATTCTGGAGATGTTGGAATCCCCCAGTATCAGGACTGGCTTATCGGCTTTGATGGTCCAGTCCTGTACTCTCCGGTGTGGTCTGGCGACGTGGCAGGTGGGCGTGAATGGGGATGGAAGGGAAGGAGTGAATGGTGCCTGAAAAAAAGGATGGTTAGGAAGGGGGGGAGGGGGGAGGAGGGGGAGAAGGAAAGAGAAGAGGAGAGGGAGGGAGAAGGGGGGTAGGTGGGTAGGGAGTCCTGGGGAGGCTCGAGTCCAGAGCTGCAGGTGTGCTGGTCTCCAGAGGGGGCCCGCCAAGCAGCACGGCCCCGTCGGACTGGACACAGGAGGGTTC
>NW_021166828.1:25000-31242 GCF_900634415.1 Cottoperca gobio | reverse complement strand
TGGTGTCTGTGTATATATCCCTGTCTGCCCCAGTGTGCCTTGTCGGATAGTCATTCATGTTGCGGTGTTGTTACCTGCCGTGTGTCGCTGTGTCTGCCCCGTGGTTGGTTATGTTTTTCAGTTTTATTTGTTACTTTGTTTTTGGATTCAGCTTTGTTTTATTAAAGGCTCGCTTTTTGTTACTACCTTAGTCTGTTTTCTGCATTTGGGTCCTCCCCTGTCCTGAACCGTGACAGAACGATCCGACATCCCCCCGTTTCTGCTGCCGGGCCGGACCTCCGCAGACCCCCGTTCCTGCTGCTGGACCTCCGGAGACCTCAGCTTCCGCTGCTGCCGGACCGCTGAAAACCCCGTTTCTGCTGCTGTGCCACAGCAGTCCCCTGCCCCCGCTGCTAACGGACCGCTGCAGACCCCAGCTCCCGCGGCTGCTGGACCTCTGCAGAACCCTGTTCCTGCTGCTGCCGAATCTCTGCAGACCCCAGCTGTCCCCCTGCCGACTATCGAGACCCCAGCTGTCCCCCGCCGACTATCGAGACCCCAGCTGTCCCCCGCCGACTATCGAGACCCCAGCTATCCCCCTGCCGACTATAGAGAGCCCAGCTGTCCCCCTGATGTCTATCGAGACCCTAGCTGTCTCCCTGCTTCCTCTCGTGACCTCAGTCCCTGCGCTCCCCTCGGCTCTCATGACCCCATTCCCTGCACTCCCCTCTCGTGACCCCAGTCCCTGCGAACTCCTCGCCTCTTGTGACCCCAGTCCCCGCAAACTCCTTGCCTCTCGTGACCTCAGTCCCTGCGCTCCCCTCGTCTCTCGTGATCCCAGTCCCTGCGCTCCCCTCGCCTCTCGTGACACCAGTCCCTGTGCTCCCCTCTCCTCTCGTGACCCCAGTCCCTGCGAACTCCTCGCCTCTCGAGACACCAGCGCTCCCTTTGCCTCTCGAGACCTCAGCACTCCCTTTGCCTCTCGAGACCCCAGTGTTCCCTTCGCTTCTAGAAACCCCAGTTCCCCTGGACTCTCAAGACCCCAGTTCCTGTTTTCCTCGAGAACCCAGTTCAGGTGATCCTCAAGTGACTCCAACTCCATAGACCCCAGTGACTCCGGGCCAGCCTCCAGAGCCGTTCTATCCACCAGCCGTTCTCTCCGCCGGCCTCCTCTTATTACCTTAGTCTGTTTTCTGCATTTAGGTCCTCCCCTGCCCTGAACCGTGACATAGAATAGTGATTTAATGTCACATTTGATATGAAATCAAAGTTCCCACTAAAGCACTTGGGCAATTATTTCTAAACCTTCAGGGTAGATTTATAATTTGGCAGGAGAAGGATGATTTAGAAAATACAGCAATAATTTGATGACTATCCAAGTCTTTCTCTCCACAGGAGATTTATAAGCAACTGAAAAACATAAAGTCCAAGAAGAGGAGCTAATTCTAAGATCCTGCTTTTTCTTAAATTATCATAATCATTGTATCCCACTGGCATTTAAAGACATGTGACACAGAATTTATTTTTACTAAATTGCTTGTGGAATAATGAGTCTTATAAATAAAATAATTTGTTGTTAACATCAGTGTGTTACAGATGCATGTTCTTCATTGTGTTTTAGATTCATGCAGGAGCAGAAAGAGGAGAAAGAGATTCAGACTGATGACCCGAGGTTAAAGAAGATTTTAAAGTTCTGTTAAGTTTCTAATAGGAAACTACAACTAGATTTCCAATAGTTTTTGCAGTTGTAATAAATAATAGCGAACCTTTCTGTACAGCATACTCTGATGACTGAGACTGATGTTTAAAGTGCTTTATAGAGCAGACTTTCTCTGTGAAATATACCAATTTATCAGAATATATCCCTAAAGCACCTTCAAATGAGTATATTTGTTCGTGCAAAGATAGTGTTGCAGTAAGATTGCTTCTTAATATCTTACAAATGTTGTTTTGAGAGTGAAGAACTGATAAAACACAATAACTAGTAATGTAGTTATTGTGTAGGCAGGGAGCTGAACAGTGTTGTATTGGAATAAAATGATAACAAATGTAATATTTGTTGTGGTATTAAAATAAAAAAATATTTTATTGTGTAAAACATCTGCAGAGAAAAAGTTATTTCCACTTAAGTAAACCACTGATTTAATTATCAAACGTGTTCATAAGGAGCTTCCTCCATATGAACTCATTAATGGTGTAAATGGGGGAGATGTTATACTTATCTTCTCGCCAGGTGGGAAACATCGTTCATTATTTGTTTAGGTGTGTGAGCGTGTGTGTGTGTCAATGTGTGTCACGGTGTGTTGGTGCAACTCAAAGGGAATCAGATTCAGTGTTGCCAACTCCTCAGTAAGGAAAGTATCTATTGTCTGTCCTAAAAGTCGCTAAATGACGTCATCGTCTAATTTGCATAATCAGAGATTTGCATGTAATTGTAATGGACGCTGTAGGAGAGAAGAATAACGTTGTGGGAGACGAAAAGTGAGTAAAAAACACCCTAAATATGTTCAGAACTACAAATGAACTTTCTTCTTTCTTTCTTAAGTTTTTGCCATTGAAACAGGCCGTCACTTCTCAAAAATATAAAGTCTCTAGATTAGTCTCCAGTAGCTGGCAACACTGCTCAGATTTAAAGGCCACTATTAAATGCAAAGCGCTCTTTATATCGGAATAATAATTGAACTTGTTGTTTGTAGAGGTCGTGTGTCTTATGATCAGTTTCATCTCTGAACTCGGGACCGGAAAGTTTCCATTAGAGAAATTACAAATATATTTCAAAGGAGTTCCTCTGCAATGTTTTGCTAAACTTCTGCAATCTGGCACTGAAGAATGATTAAATATAAAGTGTAAACTATTTGTTAAGAGCCGAATGAAAGGGACACGTTAAACGGATTTGTTAACGTACTGCTAAAGAGTATACACCCTCAGTGCGTGCAGCAATTAAAAAACATTAGTGAGTTTCCAAACGCTGTAAATTAAGCAGAGATAATGCATAAAGTAGAGAGAACCAAAATGTAAAAGACAGAATAAATGTTACTCATTAAGAGTCAAAGTGAACAATTTACATCATTTCTAATAAATGTTTATTCTACAGACTGCAGTCAGTTTGTGCACAGACTGCAAACTAAATGGCGTTCAGCAGGTTTGAATAGATTTAGCTTTGTGTGTGTTTGGGAAGCATTACATCCATATATCTTTCTTTCCACCCTAAAGCCTGTTCAGATCTTAACCATCTGTCAAACAGCAGCCTTTACACACCAGATTATCCTCGGTTTGATAACTTGGGCCAGACATCTACACTTAGGATCAACAGGGACTGTCTTCACGTGACAAGGTGTTCTGCTGTGGCATGCTTTCATTTGAATGTGCAGTCAGGTGCTCTGGAGAAAACACAGAGACGTGTTTACAACACGATGTTCTCAACAAACTGCAGGACAAACTACGATCTCCATAAAAACCACAAGTGAGAGAAAAGACAGAAGAGAAACTACTTGTTTTGCCTTCTGAATAAATCTCTCTCACCTCTCTGAGACATATATATATATATATATAATATATATATTATATATACATATATATATATATATATATATATATATATGTATATATATATATATATATATATATATATATATATATATATATATATATATATATATATATATATATATATATATTCATATAGAGTATATATATTATATATTATATATATACTCTATATGAATATATGTATTATACATATAGAGTATAGAGTATATATATTATATATTATATGTATATTTAGGAACAAGCTGCCTCCACATGGACGAAAATGCAGATTTCTGTTCATGTATTTATTTCACAGATTTCATAAAAACACAAACAATCAGTGAAATAAGGATTGTGAATTCTCTTTATTTTATTTCAACAGACAACATTGTACAAGAAGTTGATTTTGCAGGATATATTTGAAAAACATGACTTTGTGTAAATCTGCCAACAGAGAGAACATCCAGAGAACAGTGTCCTCGTCATCAGCAGGTTCTAAAGATTAGCAGACTCTTATATTTGACCCTTTGTAGTTTCACAAGACAATCTCTTTATAATAACCTGCAAAACATGTTGAACTAACTCAGGGGTAAGTTTCCAATTGTGTTTTCCCAATTTGAATTTAAAAAAGAGATACAGATATATATTTATTTTTTAATGCAAACATTTGTAAACTAACATTTGTAACTCAGAAACTAGCTTCTGAAACAACGTCAGAATAATAATTATTGTTTGTCTTAAGAATAAACCAACTAATTGTAAATGTGTCAATGGCAAGAACCCAACAATCTGTCTCCAAACATGTGGAAAGTCTGTTAAATGACATTTCACAATTAACCTCTCTAGGGGTTACTCATTATCCCATTGATCCATGTTCTGTATCTACAGACTTCCATGAATCCAGCTGCTTCAGAACAGGCGTTGTTAACATCACCAGTGAAAGAAATGACACCGTAGATCTTGCCGTTGAACACCACTCCTCCTCCAGAGTCTCCCTGTGAGAGAGGTTTAAAGATTGTTTGTTTACAGGCTTTGTATCATTTATTGAAGTATAAAGTGGTAACATCTGTACTGACTGTAGAATAGATATAAGGTTAGAAGTCAACTCACTGGACAGGTATCCACTCTGGCTCTTTGGACACAGAACAAGTGTTGATAGACATGCTCGGCGAAGAACACCGGGTAGTTCTGTAGATGTTGCATGAGCCTTCCACAGTCGACAACGTCCGTAAGTGCACAGTGGAGGACATCTGCCCAGGTCCCATCTAGATAAGAAAAGACCAAAAAGCTTGATTATTATCTAAATAACAAGTACTGTACACAGGAAGAACTCTGCTGAACCCTCCCAATGAAATATGATTATTTATACTTTTATAAAATACATTCAAACATCTTTGAAGAATCTTTAAGAATCCAAAGCATTTTTAATGATGTCATTCATCTGCTTTGATAAATACATGTGACCACATTGGTTTAGTTAGGCTTGGAAAGAAAGATACATAAATATAATGAATAAGCAGCAACACACCTTTAAGACTAAACAAAGATGTATTTGATGTTATTATGTGTCAGCAGTGTTAACAAACATACACGTTCAAATAAGAACTGTGATAAACGTGTATAACTGTTAAACACAAGATGTGTCTCACTGAAACGACCCTCAGCAGTTGTGTTTCCATAACCTGCAATCTGAACTTCAGCCCGTCTGAAAGAAGCAAAACAAAGTTTTTATAACAAAAACAGATTTTAAAAAGTTCTACAGTTGAGCTTTCAGACATATTGAAGGAGAACGATCACAACTCACATGGGGATATTATTTACACAGTCAGTGGCGTTAGGAAGTGGTACAGGTATAATGTTAGTAGCCCGAGGGAGCTGCAGCAGCATGATGTCATGGGTCCCGTTGTTGTCTCTGAAGATCTCATGTCGTGTTATGGTGTGAAATTGATGTGTTTGTGAACCTGGTGTCATTGCTGTTGCTGGATCTGGACCTGGATGCACACCTACATATGCTGTCATAGTCCTACAAATAAGTCAAGAGGAGCATCATGAACATAAGCAATGCTTCATTTTGGGAACGCTATAGTTTCACAAGAAAACAAAAAAAATACTTTTAGACTGTTTTGTTTTTTTAAGTAAATCTTTTACTTTCTCACCATCCGGGTTCGGACACCCAGCAGTGAGCTGCAGTCAGGATCCAGCGGTCGCTGATCAGAGAGCCACCACACAAGCTTTCATGGGTAACATTATGTGATATCAATTTAACATGGTACAGACGGTCAGCCCTGTTACAGGGTTGACCTCCGATGATTCTCTTCTGCAGATCCACCGCCGCGTTCACTGTGACACCTGAAACACAAAGTCCTCCACCAGCTTACTGTAAGAACAGTGGACAGATCATTCCCTCTGTAGGAAGTTATTAATACAGACGGTGAACCAAAGGTTCTGTGAGCGGTCCGACGTGTGTGTCTTACACACAGTTCTCTACGCTGAGTTCACTTTGTCTCTGTACCGATGATACACTTCTACATACAAACCTACACATGAAGTATCTTCCTCCATCAGGACAACAACAAGGCACTTTGGCACCTTTAACCTCCTGTCAACCTGGTTATGTTCTGGTGATGGATAACTCCAATGCTCTCATTGTGTCAGCTCATCATCTGATTCCTCCTTTAGCTCAGAATTCCCCGATAACAGACCTGCACCAGGCCACCGAGCTAAAGCTTGAACTG
>NW_021166828.1:7500-20000 GCF_900634415.1 Cottoperca gobio | reverse complement strand
CTGGTAAACAGACAGGCAGGCAGGTAAACAGAGAGACAGGCAGGTAAACAGACAGGTAAACACACAGGCAGGTAAGTAAACAGACAAGCAGGCATGTAAACAGAGAGACAGACAGGCAGGTAAACAGACAGGCAGGTACACAGACAGGCAGGCAGGTAAACAGACAGACAGACAGGTAAACAGACAGGTAGGTAAGTAAACAGACAGACAGGCAGGTAAACAGACAAGCAGGCAGATAAACAGACAGACAGGCAATTAAACAGACAGGCAGGCAGGTAAACAGACAGGCAGGCAAGTAAACAGACAGGCAGGTAACAGGCAGGCAGGCAGTAACACAGACAGGCAGGTAAACAGACAGGCAGACACATTCCACAACAACGTAGCACAGCAACTTGGAGGAACTGACAGAATACACGAGGAAATTAACCGATATATGTAAAACTGTGCTGATTAGGGCAAATGGGAAGCAGGTGTGCGGGGAAGGTCAGGTGACTGCAGGCTGGGGAGGGAAGGGGGAACAGGTGTGTCAGTAGGTGATGGGTTGAGGAGGGAAAGTGGAGGTGGATGGAAAGGAGGGACAGTGAACGCCTCACCGACTAATAACAGCAGCATTGACTTGAAGTTGTGTTTAATGTAGATCCAGTATTCTCTTGTCTCTGAGCTGCTTGGTCTCCACGGACTCCTGAGAAAAACACCCGGCTCTTAAATAGCTCAATGAAGCCAGTAAAACCAAAACAAAGAACTAAAAGATGCTAAACCCCTCTATAGAGTCAGCTGTTGTCACCATATGACCCATTGTTAATATACAAAGCACATATTAAGGTAATATAATCGTGTTTCTCTCACAACTCCACTCCGTCTGCTCACCTTTTACACACGTTTAATCTTCAGTTTCTCTGATATGTTCATTGTGTTCTGATTAGTTTTAAAGGGCCAAGAAATGATCTGTCGTCCGTGTTGTTGGGCTGGTTGCATATCTATTGTGAAATGTGCCATATATATTTATTATTGATGTATTCGTAATAAATCACGATCATAACAGCATAAAAATGACTTCCGCTAACAACAATCGATCGCTGCGCCGAGAGCATCCATTTCGGCAATGTTCGGGTGATGACGTCACAAGTAGAATACAGCCGCCGCCAGTGTTCGTCTGCGTTACAGCCGCCGCCAGTGTTCATCTACGTTACAGCCGCCGGCAGTGTTCGTCTGCGTTACAGTCGCCGCCAGTGTTCGTCTGCGTTACAGCCGCCGCCAGTGTTCGTCTGCGTTACAGCCGCCGCCAGTGTTCGTCTGCGTTACAGCCGCCGCCAGTGTTCGTCTGCGTTACAGCCGCCGCCAGTGTTCGTCTGCGTTACAGTTGCCGCCAGTGTTCGTCTGCGTTACAGCCGCCGCCAGTGTTCGTCTGCGTTACAGCCGCCGGCAGTGTTCGTCTGCGTTACAGCCGCCGCCAGTGTTCGTCTGCGTTACAGTTGCCGCCAGTGTTCGTCTGCGTTACAGCCGCCGCCAGTGTTCGTCTGCGTTACAGCCGCCGCCAGTGTTCGTCTGCGTTGAAGCAGCAAAGACTGCTGTCAATTATTAGGAGAAAGAACGGACAACAATCGATCGCCATGGATACTTGTGAAGCGATGTGTTGTGTGGGGGTGTGGGGCCGTCTCCAGCTTTCTGTGGCCAAAAGAGGATTAAAAGTCGCGTTTATGGACAAGACAAGTGCGTCGATGAAACCGATGATTTGTGGGCAGCACTTTGAGAGATCGTGTTTCCAACAAACTGCTCACCAAGGAAATGAGATTCAAAAAGAATTTAAAACTGAACGCAGATGCTGTGCCTACAATACTGCCGAGACCCCAGCCAGCACAAGCCAGCACGCCTCAAACACGTCCGCCGGTGCAGAGTCCTCCACCAGAGAGACGACGAAATGCATTCTCCAGAAGGGAGAGAGCGAAGGTAAGCCGTGCTACTTGTTTACTGTATTTATTGTTTCAAGAATAAAGCCAGAATCGGTCTAGGCCAGAGGTCACTAACTGGCGGACCGCGTTCCGAGTCCGGACCCAGACGCCGACCAATCCGGACCCGGACCTATAATCAATAAATTATTAAGTGATTTTCAATTTTGACGGGGCGCTTCTATTTTAAACGACGCAGCTTTTCTCGTTTTTACAGCACTGGTTTAGCGGTTCAGGAAACTCACAGACCAATTGCATTTGTGGACTGTGGACTGTGTTCTACTTGTGACGTCAGAACACGCCGTCGGGTGTTTCCGGTAGCGGCAATGTAAACATCGGTGGTCGACAAACTAAATCATTTATTAAATACTGCGATCATTGTGTCATAAATAACACATCATTTTACAACACAAATAGCATTTACTATCATCAGTAGAATCATGTTTATCATTTCGTAGGACCTTTAAGTCTTAAAATATGGTACAGACATAGTTTGGGAAAGTATCTAACAGTACAACATGAATAATCACTCTTTTATCAATAGTCAAAAGTCAGGATGTTTCGAAAGAATGAGGACAAACGCTTACATTTAATCAATGTCGTCCATATGAAGTATATTTTGTGTGTATATACTGGATATTCAACTTGGTCTGAGTTCATTGATACATACTTGGTTGTGCTCGTTGTATCTGAGATACAGACATTTTGTTTGCTATATTTAGTCTGTTTTCTCCTAAAATATAATAAGAAAATATGTAGAAAACAGTCGTCCCGTGTGCTCAAAGACTAAATATAGTAGATGATAAGAAATCTCACACTTCAGCCGAACAGATTAACCGATTTTGAATATTTCTTAACATTTGTGTCCGGAGAACATTTAACACACAAAGAGTTTAATGAGCATCAACAGGAAAACTGCTGGAAGACTATGAACCCAGAGACATCAACGCTTCACTGATGGGACCTGCAGTATCTGCACTCAGCAGATGCAGAGGACAGAGTTTGCATAGATACATGCACGAATGCACATGTCTCTCACACACCCACACACACACACACACACACACACACACACACACGTGTACACAATGCACACAATGCTCAATATATGTCACTTTGTCTGAATGTAAAGAGCAGCGGCTCTTCAATCAGCATTCTTTATGACTCCCCTGTTCGTCTCTTTCATTTGCTCCATGCGGGGCCTTTTTGGGTCTGGCCTCGACCTCAGGTTGCCATAGCAACATCTCCCAGGAAGTGTTTCTTGGAGGCGGCCGGACAAAAGCAGCGATGCCCTCTGGGAAGACAGATTGTCTGTCTGCTCTATTGTGAGTGACGGAGATTAGAATGGCAGGTGTTGTGCTGCACATCCTGGCAATCAGGAGCACATAGAGGTGTGTGTGTGTGTGTGTGTGTGTGTGTGTGTGAGTTGTAGGACATTTAGTCACAAAAAAACCTTTTATATAATGGTAAATGGACTGCTTTTATATAGCGCTTTTCCAATGTTTACGATCACTCAAAGCGCTTTACATCACATGTCATTCACCCATTCACACACATTCATACAGAGTCAGAGGCTACCATATAAGGTAGCCCATCAGCTCTTTAGTAGTGTAACCATTCACACACACTCACACACCGTTGACCATCGGGAGCAATTTGGGGTTCAGTATCTTGCACAAGGCCACTTCGACATGCTGACTGCAGGGGCTGTCCACTCTACCTCCTGAGGTATTTATTCACTATAGTTTTTTGTAAAAAGCTTTTCCATGTTCCTGTAATCGCATCTGATTTTGAATACGTGTTGCAGCCGTCTGTTCAAGGTTCGCGTCTCCCCATGCTGCAGTACCACTCTCTGCCTGAATGGTTACTGATGATCTGGCGGGGGCGCTGTTTTACCGAAACTCAAATATCACTATGTGGTACTGACAGAATTGTTACTAACAGCATGCGGCTGTTTTTATTTTTTACTTGATCCAAGAAGTAGAAATGCAGCAAATTTGTTTTAAATTACAATTTCTTTTTTTCTGGGAGACGACCCCCAGACACCCCCGACAATACGTATCTTTTCCAGTTTGCTCCCCCATTTTAAAACTTAACCAGGCGCCCCATGTGAGGAGCTTTTGTACTCATGATGATGATCAAAGAGTCACAAGGCTGGATTATAATTATATTTACACAGACAATACGGTCATATATAATGCATAATTACAGAACAATGTTATGGACAGAGATATAATTATTCCCCATTTATTTTCATTGCATTATCAAGGCCTCCTGTACACGGGAAATAAAAAACACTCCTTTATTATATCCATCATCATTTCTGCCTGTAAATTATTGTTCCTCTTCTCTCCTCACATCCAAAATAACGCATTTAAGTCGAGGTTGTGGAGGACATGCCGCCGTTGTTTTTCTCCATAGATCGGTACATTTTGTTCCTAACAGACCACCAATTATTAACCCTCTCTGTGGGGGGTGAGGGTGTGCCCGTGTGCTGCATGGTAGTTATTAAGAACGCAGGATGGCTTCATAAACAAGTCTCGTACGAATAGATCTGAATATGTGTTTTTGTTCCGGTGCAGACTTGTTTTTGTTGTGACGGAAGGAAGGTTGTTAAGTTGATCAGAAGTTTAGTATTCCACCAGCTTCACTCGTCTCAGATTGGACCAAACTTTTGAACTTTTGACTCGACAGCATCATCATCACAGCCGCTTTGCACTGCAAACATACCCTGATTTATATGTTATGTATTTTAATATGCCAGTGAAGCTGTTTCCTTGTTTCTCATCCTTTCTCCCTTTCTTTAAACACAGTTTATATTCTTTTACCTCCTTTAAATTGTCACAAATTACAGATGAAACAATTCATTATTTAAGTTTTTGTATATTATATTCAGAACTAACAGAGCATCAAACACCTGCCATGTGAAGATGTAGGGGGCATAATGTCGTCCTGAGCCGAGAAAGTAGTCCCTCCCCTTCCTCGTGTGTTGTGATCCAAGCTTCTCCGTGCTTTGTTTTTGGTTGCCGGGCCGGCCGAGCGTGCATGTTAGTGCACGTGAGTCCCTGTGTGTGTGTCCCACTGGCAGGCTAATCACTGCCGCCCTTCACTGCGTTGATATGGCGGTTACCACTGATAATGCCGTCCTGACCCTCCGGTTCCCCTTCAGGTCAACACTGTTAGCTCTGTCAGCACTATTGTTAGCACTGTTAGCTGCTAGCTCTGTCAGCACTATTGTTAGCACTGTTAGCTCTGTCAGCGCTATTGTTAGCACTGTTAGCTCTGTCAGCGCTATTGTTAGCACTGTTAGCTCTGTCAGCACTATTGTCAGCACTGTTAGCTCTGTCAGCGCTATTGTTAGCACTGTTAGCTCTGTCAGCGCTATTGTTAGCACTGTTAGCTCTGTCAGCACTATTGTCAGCACTGTTAGCTCTGTCAGCGCTATTGTTAGCACTGTTAGCTCTGTCAGCGCTATTGTTAGCACTGTTAGCTCTGTCAGCACTATTGTCAGCACTGTTAGCTCTGTCAGCACTATTGTCAGCACTGTTAGCTCTGTCAGCACTATTGTTAGCACTGTTAGCTCTGTCAGCACTATTGTCAGCACTGTTAGCTCTGTCAGCACTATTGTCAGCACTGTTAGCTCTGTCAGCACTATTGTTAGCACTGTTAGCTCTGTCAGCGCTATTGTTAGCACTGTTAGCTCTGTCAGCGCTATTGTTAGCACTGTTAGCTCTGTCAGCGCTATTGTTAGCACTGTTAGCTCTGAATTGTGCTAAATGAACTTTGCTTTGTCTTGTAGGTCCGTTGACCTGCCACTGATGGGATCAGCCTCCATGGAGCTCATCCAAGCCTCCCGGCTGCCTCAGGAAACCCCGACAGCTGCCTGGATCAACAACTCCATTCCCCCTCACTCCCATTTCCTGCTCCTCTCCACTCCTTCTGAACCGCTTCTCGGCTTCACTCCGAGTGACGGCTCTTCCCTCTTTAACAGCAGCTGCCAGAACTGCAGCAGACCGGAGCCTGGATCCCTCCCGGGCCTGGCTGGAATCTTCATCCCTCTCATCTACGGGATAGTGTGTGTCGTTGGCCTCGTGGGAAACACTCTGGTCATCCACGTTATTGTCAACTACACCAAGAATGAGTCAGTCACCAACATCTACATCCTCAACTTAGCCATTGCAGACGAGCTGTTCATGCTGGGCCTGCCCTTCCTCGCGGTGCAGAACGCTCTGCTCTCTTGGCCCTTTGGCTTTCTAATGTGCCGCGTGGTCATGACCGTGGACGCCATCAACCAGTTCACCAGCATCTTCTGCCTGACCGTGATGTCAGTGGACCGCTACCTGGCAGTAGTGCACCCCGTCCGCTCCTTCTGGTGGCGGCGCCCTCGTGTAGCCAAGGTCATCAGTGCCACAGTTTGGGCGGGGTCGTTTGTGGTGGTGCTGCCGGTGGTGGTGTTTGCCGACGTGCTGAAGGATGATGGTAACTGCAGCATCGTGTGGCCTGAGCCGGCGGAAGTGTGGAAAACGTCTTTTATCGTGTACACGTGCACCGTGGGGTTCTTCTGCCCCCTGCTGGTCATCTGCTTGTGCTACCTGCTGATCGTCATCAAGGTAAAGCGCAATAAAGGCAAAGTTACTTTCAGAAATATACTTTTTACAGCATAAAGCAATAATTCTGTTGCTGGTCACCAGCATGACAGGTAAACTATCTTTATCTTTCTCTCAAAGGTGCGCAGTGTTGGAAAGCGGGCTCAGGCCACGTCCTCTCGGCGCAGGAAGTCGGAGCGTAAAATCACCAGGATGGTGGTGGTGGTTGTGGCTGTGTTTGTCCTCTGCTGGCTCCCGTTCTATGCTCTGAATATCGTCAACCTGCAGGTGGTCCTGCCCGGCGACTTCAGGGGGCTCTACTTTTTTGTTGTTGTGCTGTCGTATGCAAACAGCTGTGCCAACCCCATACTGTACGGATTTCTGTCGGACAACTTCAAGAGAGGCTTCAGGAAGGCGCTGTGCGGCGCGTCACGCAGGGTGAAGAGCCACGACAGGGCCGGCACGGAGCTGCAGAGGCCGACAGAGGAGTGGGGGGGCGTTGTGCCCCAAGCGCAGCAAAGTGAAGGAGTCATCAATGTCCATAGGAAAGACTGCGTGGAGAAAGAAGAAGAGGAGGACATCAATGGAACAGCAGGGGCCATGCAGATGAGGGAAATATGCAAAACAGCACAAAATGGAAACCACAGCGGAGGAACAGAGGGCTCAAAGACTCAGGCGGTGCAGAGAGGTGAACCGGAGCCGGAGCACCCGAGTGCCAAACATGGAGAGCAGGCTGAGAGAGGCTTTGATCCTGCTCAGGTAGCATCCTCTCGGCTCAGTAAAAGCAAAAACAGCAGGTCACAACCTGAAGAGCGCCTGGACAATAACTCAGCGCTTGAAATCAGCTCTTTGTAAGAGACACGCGACTGCAGTGGATGTTGGGTCAAACTTCTTACATTCAAAGAACTGCAGATTACAGATTACAAGTGTTAGATCCTGGGAGGGACTGTTTGACACCATGCACGTCTTAAAGTTGGGCTGAAATGTGCATCATGTAATGCAATTGTTTTTTGCAAAATTGATGTTAACAGTGTTGGATTGAAACAGAATGTAAACCTAAAGGACACATTTAAATACCTGGCTGTAAGTTCTGTGGAGCGCAGGATGAAGTTAGTGTTGCACACGCACACAGTCTTGATTTGTGACTCTCTGCGTGTGAACCTGATGTTACACCAGGAAGGTCATCCGAGATGTTCTGCTGTGTGTTTGGGTCGTGAGGTCACTTCAGTGTGAGTAACTACGTGATGTACGACATCAGTCTTGTTTCCTATGATCTCTGTTTGCATTAACATGTTGTATCAGTGTCGTCACAGCTTTGGTAAAGTGTAATGTGGTGAGAGTCGGCTCAATACATGTTTACAGATGATATTTCTTACATCCATTAGCCCGAGCAGCTTATCCTTTTAGAGGGTCACGTGGGGGGGGGGGGGGGGGGGGGGGGGGGGGGTCAACACATAACATGTGAGAAAACTATATTATTATCTAAGTCAGGTAATAAAATAAGTTGCAATTTAAAAAAGGTTTAAAAGAGTTTATGAGCTCGTCTAACATTATATTAATTACAAGATGCAAATTCCCCAGCAATAATCACAACTCTTAAACTCAAGCTTAGTGAATATCAGACATTTAAAAGGGAAATAATTAAATAATAATAATAAAATAGTATAACATGCACAAAACCGTTATTACCTCAAGGTTTTCTATGTGGTGTTTATACACACACACACACACACACACACACTTATAAAACGTGGTGTTGTATGCATGTGACTTGATCTGCACATGGTGTGTACATGTATAGTGTGTAACATTATGTTTGTCACTGCAGGACGTTCAATCAAGAAACACTTCAAACCAATAAAAAAATAATCCTCCACTTTATTGCAGAACGCTTCTTTCAGATGAGAAACTACCTGATGATGTAGAACTTAGCTGATGATGTTAGAACATGTTCTAGCTGATGATGTTAGAACATGTTCTAGCTGATGATGTTAGAAGCATGTTCTAGCTGATGATGTTAGAACATGTTTAGCTGATGATGTTAGAACATGTTTAGCTGATGATGTTAGAACATGTTTAGCTGATGATGTTAGAACATGTTCTAGCTGATGATGTTAGAACATGTTCTAGCTGATGATGTTAGAACATGTTCTAGCTGATGATGTTAGAACATGTTCTAGCTGATGATGTTAGAACATGTTCTAGCTGATGAGTTAGAACATGTTCTAGCTGATGATGTTAGAACATGTTCTAGCTGATGATGTTAGAACATGTTCTAGCTGATGATGTTAGAACATGTTCTAGCTGATGATGTTAGAACATGTTCTAGCTGATGATGTTAGAACATGTTCTAGCTGATGATGTTAGAACATGTTCTAGCTGATGATGTTAGAACATGTTCTAGCTGATGATGTTAGAAACATGTTCTAGCTGATGATGTTAGAACATGTTCTAGCTGATACATAGTAGAACATGTTCTAGCTGATGATGTTAGAACATGTTCTAGCTGATGATGTTAGAACATGTTCTAGCTGATGATGTAGAACATGTTCTAGCTGAATGATGTTAGACATGTTCGAGTATGATGATAGTTTTAGAACATGTTCATAGCTGAGAGTTAGAACATGTATCTAGCTGAGTGCTGTTAGCAACATGTTCTAGCTGATGCATATTAGACACATGTTCTAGCTGATGATGTTAGAACATGTTTTCTACTAGCTGATGATGTTAGAACATGTTCTAGCTGATGATGTTAGAACATGTTCTAGCTGATGATGTTAGAACATGTTCTAGCTGATGATGTTAGAACATGTTCTAGCTGATGATGTTAGAACATGTTCTAGCTGATGATGTTAGAACATGTTCTAGCTGATGTTAGAACATGTTCTAGCTGATGTTAGAACATGTTCTAGCTGATGTTAGAACATGTTCTAGCTGATGTTAGAACATGTTCTAGCTGATGATGTTAGAACATGTTCTAGCTGATGATGTTAGAACATGTTCTAGCTGATGTTAGAACATGTTCTAGCTGATGATGTTAGAACATGTTCTAGCTGATGATGTTAGAACATGTTCTAGCTGATGATGTTAGAACATGTTCTAGCTGATGATGTTAGAACATGTTCTAGCTGATGATGTTAGAACATGTTCTAGCTGATGTTAGAACATGTTCTAGCTGATGTTAGAACATGTTCTAGCTGATGATGTTAGAACATGTTCTAGCTGATGATGTTAGAACATGTTCTAGCTGATGTTAGAACATGTTCTAGCTGATGATGTTAGAACATGTTCTAGCTGATGATGTTAGAACATGTTCTAGCTGATGATGTTAGAACATGTTCTAGCTGATGATGTTAGAACATGTTCTAGCTGATGATGTTAGAACATGTTCTAGCTGATGATGTTAGAACATGTTCTGGCCGGTTCAGAGAAGGTTATTCTGCACGTGACAGAGCGAGGCCGCCCTCTACAGGTAAACACACGGCTCACATGAGGAATCATTTCACAAAGTGTTTCTTGGTCACACGTCGGGCTCTTTGTCTTTGGTAATATCATTACAGGTGGAGATAGTGTCTTGACGTGGCTTTGAGGGAAACAGGAAGCGTTACTCGTCCCTACTCGGGGACTACTCCTCCCATCCACTTGAGGTAGGGCGGGTTGCCCTGGTCAATAGGCAGGCTGATCACCTCGGCCACCTCGTAAGGATGGTTGGAGCTGAAGAGGACAAGGAGCCGTTAGCAGTCGGTAATGAAAGCCGTGCTAAGGTTGGAGAAAAGTGTTGGAACTTACCGGACATATTCAGCAAGAGCAGGCACTTTGGAACTTCTTGTTTTAATCATCTAAACAGGACAGAGACACTGCAGACACTTTATCACATGCATCCTTTTTAATATTGAAACACAATGTATTCTGAGCTTCAGGGAGCTTCAGATTCTAAAGATGTGACAAAGTGGACAATCTCATAATTTATAAATAATCTGTGTTGATTAAGTCCCACACAGAAATGTATCAGTGTGGAAATAAAAAGCAGAGCTGACTCGTCTCCTTTATGCTGCTGTTGTTTTGGTTCATTGGTAGCAAAATATGCAGACTTGCATTTTCTCTCTGTTTGTTTCAACCACACTTTTCTATTCAAACTATTCTGGAGAAGTTGTTGCTAATTATCAATGTTAATAAGCAGCGTTGTATCTAAGAGCAGTCAGAACTATAATGAATAGAACATGTGGTGGATGTACCAAGAGCAGCAGTGACAGTATTTGAAGTCATAGCAGCAGTGATTGTAATTTACTACGTGCATTATGAGTGAAATTAACCACATCCCAAAATAACACTCACCAGAAGCACTTCATTGTCCTCTTCAATCTTACCCTGCCATTCATATCTATGAAGAATAAACAATTCATTTTTTTAATATTTAAATGCTGCCTGAGAAAAACGCTTCATTCATAACTCGTCATTCAGCAAAAAACACCTGCACGCTGTCAACTTACACAGATGTGATTGCTGGAACAATGTTGACGCAAGCAGCTAGCTTGTTTTCCACAATACCCCTGAGAGATAGAAGAAAGTAAGAATCAGCCACAAATGAATACGCATTAAAGAGCTGGAGTCATGTTGACTGAATGGCAGCAATGATCGTTTTTCGTCCATAACTTTCGCTGCATCCTATATTCTATAATCATGAATTAGGATGTTGCTGATTGTGTCACCTGGCCAAGGTTTTAGCCACTGTGTCGTTTGGACAAGTGACGAAGGCGGCAGAGTGTGTGCCCGACACGTACGTCTCAGATGCCATGGAAAACGCCCTCAGTCCAACAGTCCTCAGCAGCGGGAACATAAACACACTCAGGAGCGCCGTCTGGGAGGAGGAAACCCAACTAAATACATTAGAGCAAGGCATGGAGTTCAACACACACGAGGTGTGTCAGAAACATCTGCATGCAGCGTGCAGCGTGCAGCATCAGGGAAACACACACTCACCACAGCTAAAGCTTTGAAGGATCCACCGAGCTGTGTGTCTGCACCAATGTGCATTGCCTGAGCGGGTCAAAGACATAACGGTTAGTCAGCCACAACAGGTGAACAAGTTCTCAGGTCCTTTACTTACATGAAAGTACAGAAGTGTCATCAGCAAATTGTACTTAACATATCAAAAGTAAAAGTACTCGTTCTGCAGAAACGCTCCTATGAAAGTGTTTTAAAGTTGTAGTGTGTCAATGTGGAGCCAATTCTAGAGACTTAGTATACTGCTGGGTGGTATTAGTAGTATGCATCATATCATACAGGCAGAGAATGTTCTTTTAGAAAAAAAGTAAAAAGTAAATATTTTCCTCTTAGATGTAGTGGAGTAGATTTAGAAAGTAGCATGAAATGGACATCAAAGCTGCTCTCAGGTATAGCACTTCTGTAAATGTACTCACATGTCACATTAGCATGAGAACTGCAAAATATGCGCTCAAAGCTGCAGTATTTTGTACTTTTAACTGTGAACAAATAGGGCATCTCCAGCACAGTTCTTTACTTTATTTCACAAGATAAACACGCTGTATGAAGCAGGCAGCTAATTACCCGCAAGGAAAATGCAAATGTGGCAAACAAAACTCTTGTACGAGTCTCTGAACAGTCACAGCTTTTTAGTTCAGACGAGTGTTTAGCTAGTAGCATTTGTAAGCGCGAGCAGAAACGTTATTTAATAGTCAGGAGAAAAGGCACTGGTGACATCATGAAGGGCAAAACTACAAGACGAACTGTGAAACAATGTCAGATAGTTTGTTTAATACCACGGGGGGAAAGGCAGCACCTGTTTAAGGTGATTTGTTGTAACTTACCTTCTGACAGCTGCCTGGTTCTTCTTAGCGGGCGACACCCTCTGCCGTAAAGGGAGACGGCTGTATGTTTGTGGAACTGTCGTAAATCCGATTTTGGTCAATTAAGAATAAATAATGTATTTGATTCGACCACAAAGACA
>NW_021166828.1:0-2500 GCF_900634415.1 Cottoperca gobio | reverse complement strand
GAGTGAATCACAGGAGGGTCAGAGGACGCCGTACAAACACAACCCGGTCGACGGTGAAGGAATCACGAGCAGGACAGCGTTCTGATGACATAGTTCATTCATGCATGTACGAGCCTGAATTAACAAGTATGCAGTTTGCACACTGAAGAAAGAGTTTTCATTTCTGCTTTTGAGGATTCAGAACCCTTCTACAAACTCTGAGGATGAGTGTGTTGATGTTTTATTTATCTAATGCAAATGAATCCGGAAAGGAGGTCAGGAGGCCAGCGCTTTAGTTAAGATAGAAATACTGAAGATGCTGCTGGTAGAAGAGGAATTACACTTTCTAAATGTATACCTGTACCACTACAGATAGTGTGTGAGTGTGCGTGTGCGTGTGTGTGTGTGTGTGCGTGCGTGCGAGATCTGGGGGAAATGACTCTTTAAAGAGCTTTGCCTGTTCTCTAATAAACCGATACATTTTGAATAAATGATCAAAGCTGTATTTGTATTTTATGCTCTTTAACAAACACCGTGTTTCTCTCATGTCGGTGCGTACAGTGAGCTGCTGCTGTTTACCCCTCTGGTAATATATTCTGATGGGGTCAGCTAATGTGAAATCCAAATTGGAATAAACTAGACTTGGAACAAAGCGGCAGCATGTAAAGTATAAGATTGCAAAAATAATAAGAGTTTCAGTTTTGCGCTACACGGGAACGTAGCAGATTGAGCACACACTCTGACCCACTTTAATGCAGCGTGCAGGCTGCCTGTTGTCTCACTGATGGTTTAATTTGTTGAGGGTAATCATAGTAATGTCTGAAAATGAATGTGCACATGATTTATTTAAATGATTCCACTTTAAGTGTTTCCACTGTAAATTAAAAGAGAAGTGAAAAGCAGAGAAAAAGCAGAATTTTACTTTTCAGTGCATCCGTTCCCCCAAAACTCAGTGTCACGCTGGGGTGAAGGTGAGGACCCAAATGCAGTACTCTGGACGAGGTCTTAACAAAAAGCGAGTTTTATTGAAATAAAGCCGAAGCTAACAAAATACAAAAAGACAAAGTAAGAAAAACACAAACCGAGCAGAACACGAGCAGAACACGAGCAGAACACGAGCAGAACACGAATGACAACCTGACAAAACACAGTGGGGCAGACAGGGATAAATACACAGACACCAAACGGGGGAACAAGACACAGCTGTGGGAGAAAAGCAAAAACACAAGGGCAGAGTAAATGGACACAGGAGGAACACATTAACAATCAGAAGGGGAGGGTAAAGACACAGACAGGAAGTACAACTAGACATATAACAAGGGGGAGTGATCACTTCAACATAACACAGGACACCAAAGAACAAGCAGATCGTTACACTCAAGTTTAAAGATGAAAACTGTTAAAAGAAAAAGAGCAGCTGGACAAACAGACATGGCTGCATCCTGTCTGAGAGGCTTCCCATGTGGGGGGTTTTCTAAGCAGCTACAACAGTAGATGGAGAAATCTACGGGAATAAAAAGGATGAACCCCTTTCTGATATTCTCGCCCGTGCGTCCTCTGTGCAGAGCTGCCACGACGTGAAGGCTGTTCAAAATATATTTGAAATATCTTTGCTCCGCTCTTATCTGCTCTCTTCCTCCCTCCACATTGCTAATTCACCATCCCACCACCTCTCCCTGTCTGGCTGTGACTTTGCTGGTGGCGCTGGAGCAGAGCAGAGGAGCAACTTTTCGAAGTAGGCCAGGTTGCAGCAGGTAATGCAGAGTCATTCATGCAGACTGGATGCTCGGGATGAGTGCGAGAGGAACAGGACAACCTGGCTCACCCTCGGGCGACGAGGTGGAGAGAGAGGATGAGGGAAGAGGAAGAGGAAGGGGAGGGAGTGTGACAGAGACGGAGAGATGGGAGTTGTGAAGGAAAGAAGGAAAAACAGAGCGAAGAAGAAAAAACAAGAGGTAAAAAAAGGGAAGAGAGAAGAAGAACATATAAAGAGAAGACTGCTGTGTGTGTACATGTACAAAGAGATACACACACAGAGATATACACACACAGAGATATACACACAGAGATACACACAGAGATACACACAGAGATACACACACAGAGATATACACACCAGAGATATACACACAGAGATACACACAGAGATACACACACAGAGATACACACACAGAGATATACATACACAGAGATACACACAGAGATACACACAGAGATACACACACAGAGATATACATACACAGAGATACACACAGAGATACACACAGAGATACACACATAGAGATACACACACAGAGATATACACCACAGAGATTACACACAGAGATATACACCACGAGATATACACACACAGAGATATACACACCAGATATACACACACAGAGATGACACACAGAGATACACACACAGAGATATACACACACAGAGATATACACACAGAGATCACACAGAGATATACACACAGAGATATACCACCCGAGAGATACACACAGAGATACACACAGAGATACAACCCCAGAGA
>NW_021166827.1:35000-36333 GCF_900634415.1 Cottoperca gobio | reverse complement strand
ATATCTCTATGTCTCAATATCTCTGTCTCAATATCTATGTCTCAATATCTCTATGTCTCAATATCTCTGTCTCAATTTCTATGTCTCAATATCTCTGTCTCAATATCTCTGTCTCAATATCTCTGTCTCAATATCTCTGTCTCAATATTTCTGTCTCAATATTTAGAAATAATTGTGAAAAATCCCAAAATAAAAGCGTGTTGGGAGAATAAAGTCTTTCAGAAAAAAAAGAATTTTAAATATTCTTTCTAAAATATTCAGAGTATTTTGAGAGACATGGTGTGCATATTATGAAAGTTAAAAACATGCAGATCCTGCAGCCTGACAGACAACAATGAATCTCACTGAATGATTCAACATGAGCTTCATGTTTCACAGAGTTATGAAGAGTTTTCAGATCAGATTTAAAGGTTATGAATAATAACTTCATGAATTGTGCTGATGATATTACAGCAACACGGACATAAAGCTTTGCAGCTCAGCGCAGTTTTCCCTTTTTGTGATTGTTTGTGTAACTCTGCTGAACGTCTCCTGCTTCAGCTCAGCTGTGTTTGTGAGTCTTACTTTCATCAGGGTTCGGGGCGGCCAGGATGGCGCTGTGCTGCTTTTTGACCTGCTCCACATCCTCCGACAGCTTCTCTATACAGCCTCTGATCTCCTCCACCTGTACACACACACACACACACACACACACACACACACACACACACACACACACACACACACACACACACACAGCATATAAGAGCCATTGTAGGTTAAAATAACAATAATTACGGAGCCAGGGATGGATTAATATCAGGACAAGAATCTGATATTATCTGAGATTTTAAATTCTCATTTAAATAGAAATGAAAAATTACATTTACAAGAAAAAAACTCACAAGAAAAAAACTCACAAGAAAAAAACTCACAAGAGTGCGAGAAAAATGAAACTTTTCTGAAAAACATTCTCGTAAATTTGCGATTTTATAAAAAGTATTTTTATGTAAATGTTCAACTTTCTCTTCTCTTTTTAACCAATAAAACAAAAACAATCAAATGAATGAACCAGTGGTCCCGATTCAGTTTCTTTATAAACACACTTTGATGTGTGTGTGTTTTTTTTATGTGTGTGTGTGGCTCTCACCTGTTCGAAGAACTCATCCATGAAGTGGTCCCTGTCGACCTGTACCACCTCCTCATCATCGTCGCTGTCCTTAGCCTGCAGACACAGGAAGTAATGTAACGCTAAGTCATGTTTCACACACAGGAAGTACAGAAGTTAATATAACGCTGAGTCATGTTTCACACACACAGGAAGTACACAAGTTAATGTAACGCTGAGTCACGT
>NW_021166827.1:0-32500 GCF_900634415.1 Cottoperca gobio | reverse complement strand
AAACTTGGTTGAAGGATGAAGCATGAACCAAGGAAGAGAATCTTGGCGTCATCTTTGATCAGGATCTGTCTTTTAACTCCCACATAAAACAAATCTCAAGGACTGCCTTCTTTCATCTACGTAAAATTGCAAACACAAGACACATCCTGTCTCAAAATGAAAAATCCTTCTCCTGATTTACAAAGCAATTAATGGTCAGGCTCCAGCATATCTTAAAGATCTCATAGTACCTTATAAACCAAGTAGAGCATTGTACTCCCAGACTGCATGGTTAATTGTGGTTCAGCAGAGCCTTCAGCTATCAAGCTCTTCTCCAGTGGAACCAGCTTCCAGTTTGTGTTCGGGAGGCAGACACACTCTCCACATTTAAGAGCAGGCTAAAGACTTTCCTTTTTGATAAAGCTTATAGTTAGGGCTGGCTCAGGTTTGCCCTGGATCAGCCCCTAGTTATGCTGCTATAGGCTGAAACTGCCGGGGGACACTTCCCTGCTCTCTTCCTCTTCCTCTCTCCTCCCCTCCCTCTCTTCTTCTCCCTCTCTATCTGTATGCATTTATGTAAATGTATGTTACTAACTCATCATCCGGGGCATCATCCCCGGAGTGTCTGTCTCTCATGTGGCAGGTTGCCACTGATAAAGTTTACGTCAGGATCATGAATTGTGGCTGTGCCTGCTGCCCTGGTCCTGCTGGACACCGGGAAGCCTTATTGACATTATCCTGGATTCATCCATACTTTCTCTTTTTCAAGACATCATTTCTGTCAAATGTTGTATTTGTACTATGTTGTTTATCCTGTACACACGACATCTATTGCACGTCTGTGCGTCCTGGGAGAGGGATCCCTCCTCAGTCTCTCTCTGAGGTTTCTAACATTTTTCCCCCTTTAATTATGGGGTTTCTTTTAGGAAGTTTTTCCTTGTGCGATGCGAGGGTCTAAGGACAGAGTGTCTAAGAACAGAGGGTCTAAGGACAGAGGGTCTAAGGACAGAGGGTGTAAGGACAGAGGGTCTAAGGACAGAGTGTCTAAGAACAGAGGGTCTAAGGACAGAGGGTCTGAGGACAGAGGGTGTAAGGACAGAGGGCCTAAGGACAGAGGGTCTAAGGACAGAGTGTCTAAGGACAGAGGGTCTGAGGACAGAGGGTGTAAGGACAGAGGGTCTAAGGACAGAGGGTGTAAAGACAGAGGGTCTAAGGACAGAGGGTCTAAGGACAGAGTGTCTAAGGACAGAGGATCTAAGGACAGAGTGTCTAAGGACAGAGGGTCTAAGGACAGAGTGTCTAAGGACAGAGGGTGTAAAGACAGAGGGTCTAAGGACAGAGGGTCTAAGGTCTTGTCTGAGTCTTGATTTGAATATTACCTTTTGGAGAGGATCTGAATCACGGGCACCGCTGTAGTAAACCAGATTAATCAGCTGACGTGCGACTTGCTGACAGTGAACACAGCTCGGAGAAATCCACTGATGTCATGAAGCAGACCCCACGTTGTATCTGGGACCAACACAACGTGTGTACAGAGCAGCAGGTTATTTCTGCCGTGATGAAACGTTGTTGTGTCTACAGGGAGGTTAGCCCCGCCTCCAGAAATCAACAACATCCACCAGTGTTTGCGTCCCATAAAGACAAAGTCCTGCGTCCTTCAGTTCCTATACGTGTGCCGCTGAGCATCATGGGAAACACGTCTGCTCTCAGCTGATAAGCTCCGTAACAAAGAGAAAACGTCCGTCAGAGCAGGGGCTGATGGGAAATATGTCTCTGCAGCGTCCTGTCTGCCATGTTGAATCATGGTGTATATAACCGACTAACGTTATTTATTTGACCTTTAAACTCTTTATTATTTCTCCTCTTCTTTTGGTAGTTTTTATGCTTCTTGTCACTATTTTACAAAATAATTGTTGCTTAGTTTCTTTTTATTTTCATCTGAAATCATGAAACAATGAGAAACCATTAATCTAAAGAACGATCTGCAGATTATTCCATAATGAATGATTGCTTCATGTTCTATCAACGGGGTATAAAAAGTATGTAACAAGTTAATGTAGTGCAATATTTAGTAGAGATAAATAATATGAGTAAAGTAGCACCTGGTACACGAGTGTTTCTCACATCTCTGTTTGTTATTTTGATCCCTCGCGGCACAAAAACTCCACATCTCTGAAACTGGGTCGCTCTAATTATTCATTTCACTGCAAGAAGAAAAAACTACGACGGAAAATAAATAATTAGTCGGTGCTGAGTTCATTCATCCTTCAGGAAGTGAAGCTGCTGATCGTGTTTCAGCAGCTTCATCAAACCCTACAGATAAATACATCTCTATCAGTCCTCGTGTGGATTAATGAAAGCTGCTCATCGCTGCTAATACAAATTAATTGCACAATAAATTAATTGATATTCCATTTAATTTACTAAAATAATATTAAAAAATAAATGTTGGCATTAATTAATGATATTGAAACAGATTTTTCTTTTTTAATTTGCTTCTTCATTTATTTACCTCTGTATTAATTCCCCTATTCTAATACTTTCCTATTTAATTTCCCCTTTTATTTATTATTATTATTATTATTATTATTATTATTATTATTATTATTATTATTTTGTATTTATTAATAATTGTATTATTTATTTTTAAAAATATATATATTTGCGTTTTTATATTTAAAACATTTTGTTTTTGTTGTATTTATTCATTTTTAAATGTATGTATGTTTTTTTTTTTATTTCCTTTATTCTGTAAATCGATTTATGTCACATGTTAACATTTGAAACCCTGCAGCTTGTGTGCATTTGGCAATAAAGCTTTTGAATTTGAATGTAATTCTGAATGAACTGATGAGTCTCTGCATGAAGCCTGGAACAATACACATTCATTTAATTTCTTCTTAAATACATAAGATTGTTCATATGTTTTGCACTTTACTGCTTTTCAATGTTTCATTCTGCTGTTAGCAAAGAGAAGTTGTTATATTATTATTATATTATTATATTCCTCTTTTAATACAAATCTAACATTTTATTTTGTCAATCTTTCCTCGTGGTATTGAATATCGATATTTTGGTTTTGTATGAGAGAAATTAGACACAAGTTTTAAAGGAGGATTTATTTCATCTGAGAACTTTAAAGGTTTTAAACGGAAAGTATTAATCAAATTAAAAATATTAAGAAAACAAGAATCTGTATCGTGAAGAAAGTGAAAATAAGCCAAAAGAATAATGGAATAAAACTCCAGATGTCACACACACACACACACACACACACACACACACACGCACACACACACACACACACACACACACACACACACACACACACACACACACACACACGAGCAGGACACGTGAAGCAATGGAGGAGGTTGAATAATTCATCAGGACTGATGTCATACAGGATGTTCCAGTAAAGTAAAACATTGTATTATTATTAATATAACTTTGTGCTCTCTGATAGGCCGAGGCTCTGCTGATGTCACCGCTCAGTTTACAGCTTGGTGTGAGTTTAATCTTCTGCTGAGAGACGAAGACACTGAAGCTCTTAACGGGCCGGCAGATGTTTATTTACAGTTTCACAGAGGCTGTATCTTGCCCTTTGTTGTGTACAGTCCACCATGATGGAGTTGTTACACAACGCCACACACTCAGAGAAAGCTTAGTCTCGTCTATTTAGTGAGAAAATCACAAGATCACAATCACAACAGCAGGTACAGAAGGCATCTCACACAATCAAACCCATAACTTTGAGCCAACTCACCTCTGAAGTCTCATCATAATCCTGTAATCAGTAATAATAATAAAACACTTCCTGGTTCAGAGGTCCACACGATCGTTTAAGTATAGTATATAGTAAAGATATATCCACCATGAACATCGTCACTTTGATAAAAGCCCCTGAACAGCTGATCGATGTGTACAATTTTGTGATCATACACGGTAAAAACGGAACATCTCGAGCAGTCAGCGCTGTTTAGACGCTTCTAAGACGGATGCCGAACTCTGACCTTTCGATTGACACTTCATTTGAGCCAATCGGAGCTTCCATGCGTCATCTACAGCCATCAAGAGCCAATGAGTGTCAACTTGATAAGGAAGTGCCAGCCCTCTTCTTTTGTTTACAGACGGAGCTGCAGCAGCCCAGTCCCCTGATGACTGGCGTATCGTGTAGCCAATGAAACGCTGAAGAATTAGAGATAATGGGTTTTATTTTACAAATGTTATTCATTTTTTAATAATTGTATTTATTATATTCAAAATAAACACAGAAATATTACAATTGTTCTTGTTTGTACTTCCCTTACTTTGTGTCTTTACTACTGGCGGGGATAATTGGGTATATAATAGTTATTTATGGCCTTTCTATCAATAAATATTATAATATCTCCAAATGCACAGCTTGTGAACGCCTGGTGTTACTCTTATACAAACCTGTCTAATATGTTTGAAATTGGAAGTTTTACTTGGGAACACTTGGTTCTATGTTTCTCTTGTGTTCCAGCTCAGACCTACCAGCTGAACCATCTTCAGACATCTTGTTCAACAACACACTTCAGACGGAGTGTGTCGTCTTCACATTCAGTATATTCAGAGCACTATTACTCAGTGCAGAAGCACGTGGAGTGATTCTTCACTGTTCTGAAGAACAATAAGAGAGTTCTCTTTTCAATGAGCCCAACATCATGCAGCTGGTGCAAATGGTTGAAGAGCAGCTTATAATGTACTTTGGGTGTCTATGTAGGTATTTTCGGGTAAAGTCCCCCCCCCCCCACCTGTAAGAGGTTAAAGTCTTGTGGTGCGTTACTCGCGAGAGTTTCACCGCAGCATCCTTTGTGTTTTTCGGGTCACTCGCGCTCGACGCGGTGGGGAGGAGGCAGGGCTTACCTCCCTGTAGACACAACAACACTTCATCACGGCAGAAATAACCTGCTGCTCTGTACACACGTTGTGTTGGTCCCAGATACAACGTGGGGTCTGCTTCATGACATCAGTGGATTTCTCCGAGCTGTGTTCACTGTCAGCAAGTCGCACGTCAGCTGATTAATCTGGTTTACTACAGCGGTGTGAACACAAACTAACAGATTCTGCTGTGATTTAATCACAAACGTATCAAAAGGATGCAGAAGTGACTCCATGAAGATACAGATTAATAACAGCTCTGAATTAATGCTGAGTCAGGTCTGTCTGCAAGACGACGAGCAAACAACTGTTAAAACGCTTGTTTTCTGAATGGAGTTTGGTTGATCAGGGCTAAGCTAACATTGTAGCTCCATCAACACTCAGAATACTTAATTTGCTTTATTTGCGTCTTTGCATTGACTTTATATGTAACTAACTATGTCCTGACTCACAGAAACATGAACTATTCCTCTAACCTCTCTCTCTCTCTCTCTCTCTCTCTCTCTCTCACACACACACACACACACACACACACACACACACACACACACACACAGTCAGGTGGAGACAGGTATACATTATTCATTTTGTGTTCAGCTTTTTCTGTTCCCACACAAAACAATGGAGCAGGTGTAATTTAGTTTGAGCTGCTCACAGGTTTAAATGTATATTGAGTCCTGCAGTTCTATAATGGACGTGTAAAGTGAGAACACAGATGTGTTTGTATATACAGTATATATTTAGTGTATCAATTTTATTTTTACATATAGTATTTTTATTTAATAATATATATATTGTTTTTTATAATATATATTTCATTAATTTTTTATCTTCTCCTTTGTGTTCTTTTCATAATTTCAAATTCCTGTCTTACCTTTCCTTGATTCCTTTCCTTTTCCTCTTCCCTTCCTCTTTTATCATCTCTTTCCCCCCCCCCCCTCCCCCCCATGTCATGCACACTTAAATCAGGACGTTGACCTCAGGTGTCAGAGTGTGTTTCTGATGCCAGCAGAGTGACTGTGTGTTTCTGCATGCATGGATACACACTGTGTGTGTGTGTGTGTGTGTGTGTGTGTGTGTGTGTGTGTGTGTGTGTGTGTGTTAGCAGTCAACCATGCCAGCAGCGAGCCGTGCTACCCACAATCCTCCGGGATCTCTGGCTCTACCCAGAGTCCATCTGTGCTCTGTGTGACCGCTCGCTGCTCACAAACACAAGCGCCACCTTCATCGCTCTCGTCTGCAAAACGCTTTGATTCCACTCTGATATCACAACGAATGTCTTCTGAGTGACACTCAGATGTCTGAGCCTCTTACGAGCACATGAATGCACCACAAGCTTCACCCACACACACGTGTTTTACCTTATTATTAAATTAACATTATTGTATCTAAATACTTCTGCTGGTCAGGAAGTCGTTGAGGCTCATTATACACAAATTTATATTTATATACAAACTACACAGTCCGAGTACATTCAGAGTAAAAGACGAGTGACATCGAACTATCCTGACACACCCCCACACACACCGTCTGTCTTCTTTCTTTCTTTCTTTCTTTGGGTCTATAAATAAACGGTCAGACTGCTGTCGACGCCAGAGGGACAAACTGAGGAAATAAAGACACGAAGGGAAAGAAAGGAAGGAAGAAAGGGGGGGGGGGCTATGTAATGGTTAGAGAGGGGGAGGAGGGGGGGAGATAGGCTGGAGGGAGGTGGAGGAACAAGAGGGAAGTCACTGATTGTTATTTTTGATGGTCTTAGTTCCAATAACTGTTATTCATTTAAATGATTTTATTTGAAGTTTCTCTCGATGCTCCTACAAATTAATTATATAAATGAACAGCCTGTGTGTTAATGTGTGCATACGTCTGACTTTAACACACACTCACACACACACACACACACACACACACACTCACACACACACACACACAAACACTCTCACACACACACACACACACACGGCCTGCCACCCGACTAAAAGAAGAAGATTATGTATTGATTCTATGACTCATTGCATCCTGGGAAAACAGTTGGATCACCAAGAGTGCATCAGTGAGGGGGGGGGGGGATGGGATAATTTTTAGGATCTTAGCGATGTGGTTTTACTTTGTACTCTGTGTATCAGCTGTCAAGTATAAAAATAAACTTAAAGTGTAATCTTCAGCTTCACACTGAGTCCAGTTAGAAATTCTCAAACATAGAACATTCAAATGTTCATTCAAATAAAAATAATTATTTCTACCTGCTGTTTTTGCATTTTTAATCTATTTATTTTTATGTTATTTGTATTTGTGTGCAGATATCCACCAGTAAGACCACTGAACGTTCTTTCTGGATCTCTGAAGGAAACAATACAAACCCTTTAAGATCAATAAACACAGTTTATCACTGAAATACTAAAGAAAATGTTTTGCCTTGTCCTTTTTTAACTATCCTTTTGAAATTTGGGTCTTGGTTGAATGAAATCCAGGACTGATGATGCTCATAATCACTAAAGCTCCTCAAGGGATTTGAACATAACAATGTTTCCGACATGGAGGAGTGGAGTTCCCCAAGGCTTAATCCTGGGTCCCCTGTGACCTAACCCTAACCCTTAATCCATGGTCCTGTTTGACCTAACCCTAATCCTGGGTCCCCTGTGCCCTAATCCTTAATCCTGGGTCCTGTTTGACCTAACCCTAATCCTGGGTCCCCTGTGCCCTAACCCTTAATCCTGGGTCCCCTGTGACCTAACCGTAATCCTGGGTCCCCTGTGACCTAACCGTAATCCTGGGTCCCCTGTGACCTAACCCTAACCGTAATCCTGGGTCCCCTGTGACCTAATCCTGGGTCCCCTGTGACCTAACCGTAATCCTGGGTCCCCTGTGAACTAACCGTAATCCTGGGTCCCCTGTGGCCTAACCCTAACCGTAATCCTGGGTCCCGTGACCTAACCCTAATCCTGGATCCCGTGAACTAACCCTAATCCTGGGTCCCCTGTGCCCTGACTCTAACCCTTAATCCTGGGTCCCCTGTGACATAACCGTAATCCTGGGTCCCCTGTGACCTAATCCTAACCGTAATCCTGGGTCCCCTGTGACCTAATCCTGGGTCCCCTGTTACCTAACCCTAACCCTTAATCCTGGGTCCCCTGTGAACTAACCGTAATCCTGGGTCCCCTGTGGCCTAACCCTAACCGTAATCCTGGGTCCCGTGACCTAACCTTAATCCTGGGTCCTGTGAACTAACTCTAATCCTGGGTCCCCTGTGCCCTAACTCTTAATCCTGGGTCCCCTGTGACCTAACTCTAACCCTAAATCCCCGGTCCCCTGTGACCTAACCCTTAATCCTGGGTCCCCAGTGACCTAACCCTAACCGTAATCCTGGGTCCCGTGACCTAACCTTAATCCTGGGTCCCCTGTGGCCTAACCCTAACCGTAATCCTGGGTCCCGTGACCTAACCTTAATCCTGGGTCCCCTGTGACCTTACCCTTAATCCTGGGTCCCCAGTGACCTAACCCTAACCCTAATCCAGGGTCCCCTGTGACCTAACCCTTAAACCTGGGTCCCCAGTGACCTAACCCTAACCCTAATCCTGGGTCCCCTGTGACCTAACCCTATCTCTAATGTGTGTGTCTCAGTGTTAAAACATGTGTTACATCCAGCATCTGACGGAGTCACCAAGTATTGATCCGGTATCGATGCTCCATCAGAGCTTCTGCAGCGAGTATTGATTCTTCACCGTGGTTACACCTCAGATTTATTTAAAGCATGAATCTGTTTCTCAAAAAGGTTTTCTGATCATGTGTTAGTGGTTTCAGATTCTGGATAATAATATTTTCATTCCTTTAAAGAATATGAAATGTTAAATTTTTTACAGAGGAGGAAAGATGGAGGAGAGAGGAGGAGAGGAGAGAGAGAGAAGAGAGAGAAAGAGGAGAGAGTGTGTGTGTGTGTGTGTATGTGTGTGTGTGTGTTTCTAAAGAGCAAACAGCTCATTAAGAAGATGAAGCTTTATTGGTTTATTGACTGACACATAGAGACACTGGAGACGAACACTTGTGGCTCAGATATATTGATATTTGTAAGGTTTGTTTTTCAATCATTTACTAAAACTGCTCACAATTAAATTACTAAATAAAAGGTCAGAATTAAATCAGTGAATGTACTTGTTATATTTCAGCTCCGTAAACTACTGAAGCACCCATTACACTAGGCTATGCTAAGCTATGCTAAGCTATGCTAAAGTAAAATAAACCATTTCACAACCAATCACAACAAGCTCTCCTGTGACAAGTTTAAAATTCACCAATAAACCACAAAATAATCCGCTCAACGCGTTCAGATTATTGAACACAAACTGCAACAAACACATAGATAATAAGTGTCAAGTAAACGAGCCGTTCTGTAAACATGTACAACATTAGTTCACCGACCACACACATGAGCGCTACAATCATCACGTCACCAATCCAGCGCCAATCAAACGAGTAGCGGCAGCGACCTCCAGCAGGTAACAGCCTCTCCAGCTGAAAGCGTCTGTTCAGCGTCTGACCGGCTGCCTCTTTGGTCTCGGTAGATAATGGAGCTGCACGGTCTCGCTCCGGATTTCGACATCCTCTCTGCGCTGCGCCATAACGCCAAGTGCCGCTGTTTTAAATAGGAAACACTCCTGTTTGTCCTGTTACTCTCTGCAAAGCTCCCGTTTGACTTGACAATAAGTTTAAATAACAAATATCTAACTTTTAAATGAAATGCATAAATGCACCAAACCACACCGCTAACAAGTCTCTGTGCTAAGCTAAACTAGCATGAACTCATTCCAAACATGGAGGCTGATGAAAGTCTTGAGTTCTGCAGGTTTATGCTGATAATTAACATGTTGACCTGATGCTGGCGCTCACAATCCATCCCATAATAGTTGTTGAGATATTTCAATAAAAAACTACAAATATCAACCTGATGATGGCCCTAGATAAAGTCAGAATCCTCTTAAAGTTAATAAACAATTCTGAAAGAGTGTAAACATTGTGTTTAAATGATTTAAAACATATTCATTAGAAAACGTCCTTCTATACATATATATGTAACATATATACATATATACATATATATGTATATATGTATATATGTATATATGTAACATATATATGTATATATGTAACATATATATGTATATATGTTACATATATGTATAAATGTAACATATATATGTATATATGTTACATATATATGTATATATGTAACATATATATGTATATATGTAACATATGTATATATGTAACATATATATGTATATATGTAACATATATACATATATATGTAACATATATACATATATATGTTTCCTGCAGACGTCCATGTTGTCTCTGCTGCACGATGGAGATAAATGTCCGTCTCTGTTTAAACTGTGAACACAGCAGCTAACTGGGTCACCTGATTCACACTCCATTAACTGGTCCATGCTCGCCCCCCCCCCTCCACATCAAAGATTCATCTCAATGAAAACATGCAAACAGTCTCATGATGTTTTAATGTTTCCATGTAGAAATAATGCAGACGTTCACAGTCTACGTGTGAAATCTGCTAATCTTATGTGATGAAACTGTTTCAAGGTTTCCATTTTTGTGCAAACAATACATATTAAAACAATAAGGCTGCATTTATTTATGGACTTTATGGATTCAATGTTTGGTCTAAAAATGTTAGAAAGTAGTAAAAATCTATTTCTTCACATTCTTGTTTGTTCTGCACTTTTGCTTAAAAATGACTTAATATGCAAATATTATTATAAGCAATTAATAATATGTAGATTAAATTATCATTTCAGCTCAACAACAAATATAAAGAAATATGTATTTTAATAATATGACATCATCTACAGTTTATTTTATTAAATATTATTAGATTTATTAGACTTTTAATATTTATTTTATTATAAATATAGTTACTGTTTCTGGCGTTGTGACGACTTTAGAACAACTTTCCCTTTATAGAACTGAATGATGAAATAATTTAAGGGAAGAAGAAAATGTATTTTAAATAATGAGAAAAGGTTTCTATTTGGTGGCTGGAAACCTTTTCAGGTTGGACTCTTCCTGCAAAATGCTTAATTATAAAACGGAGATGAATATTATTTCTTAGCGTTTAATTAATATGTGTGTGTGTGTGCTGGAATAATGAGCCTCCTGCAGGTTTAAGTAATTAATCACAGGAAAATGAAAGTACTCCTTTAGTGTCAAGTTCACCTCTCCGGGTGTCGAGGCGAGACGGACCGTCTTTGACGTGACCTCCCCGTCAGTCTTCATCTCTTCTTCTGCTGTCTGCTCACATCTACTCTCCTCAGACCTGCAGGATCGGGTTTGATTCTTCTACCAGCTCAGATCATACAGAAAACACTAGAAATCTTAAATATCTGCTAATTATATCTTTATATTATATTATAAATGGTTTTACTTTACTTTACTGCTCTGTTTATCTTTATTTTGTTTTGTTTAACCTGTCATCATATAATTTCTTAATATGCAAATACTTATATATATGTATTACCATATTACCGTATTATTCAGATGACATGCTGATTTATATATAAAGATATCAGCAGATGAAAGGAACACTGACTAAGTGCATCGAACATCAAAGACTGGATGTTCAAATATGATCTAGATTTTAACAATTAGGTAAAAATATATATATATGATTTATTTATCTAAAGTGAGAGCAGGACTACGTCCAGATCTCTGTTTCTTCACATATGTGACACAGATCTGATTTTATGAACAGTAAAAATAACGTCACAATTTATAAGAAACAGTGTGTGTTTAATACGGAAGCCTCTGTGAGACCTACAGAAGAAAACAAGACCATCAGCAGAAGATCGGATATTTCGGTGAAGTTATGATTAATGTCTGAAATCAGAAGAAGCGATGTTTGATGGTGACTCGTACGTCAGCGATCAGCAAACAGAAGAAGGAAAACAAGAGTCAACACTGGTTCAATCAAAACATTTTCTTTTATTATATCTAAAAACTGCAGTTCCCATGAGCCTCAGTGGCTGTTGCTATGGAGATAAATTAATTCAGAGCTTTGAAATGTCTTGAGTCATTTGAAAAAGTCACAAGTTAATCAAGGCAAGTTGTGGCCAAATTATTCAAATCAAGTCCAAGTTATTCAAAACCAGTCCAAGTTATTCAAAACAACTCCAAGTTATTCAAATCCAGTCCAAGTTATTCAAAACCAGTCCAAGTTATTCAAAACAAGTCCAAGTTATTCAAAACCAGTCCAAGTTATTCAAAACAAGTCCAAGTTATTCAAAACCAGTCCAAGTTATTCAAAACAACTCCAAGTTATTCAAATCCAGTCCAAGTTATTCAAAACAAGTCCAAGTTATTCAAAACAAGTCCAAGTTATTCAAAACCAGTCCATATCAATCAAAAAAAGTCCAAGTTATTCAAAACCAGTGCAGGTTATTTAAACAAGTCCAAGTTATTCAAAACCAGTCCAAGTTATTCATACAAGTCCAAGTTATTCAAAACCAGTCCAAGTTACTCAAAACAAGTCCAAGTTATTCAAACAAGTCCAAGTTATTCAAAACCAGTCCATGTTATTCAAAACAAGTCCAAGTTATTCAAAACCAGTCCAAGTTATTCAAAACAGGTCCAAGTTATTCAAACAAGTCCAAGTTATTCAAAACCAGTCCAAGTTACTCAAAACAAGTCCAAGTTATTCAAACAAGTCCAAGTTATTCAAACAAGTCCAAATTAATCAAAACAAGTCCAAGTTATTCAAAACCAGTCCAAGTTACTCAAAACAAGTCCAAGTTATTCAAACAAGTCCAAGTTATTCAAACAAGTCCAAGTTATTCAAAATAAGTCCAAGTTATTCAAAACCAGTCCATGTTATTCAAAACAAGTCCAAGTTATTCAAAACCAGTCCAAGTTACTCAAAACCAGTCCATGTTATTCAAAACAAGTCCAAGTTATTCAAAACCAGTCCAAGTTATTCAAAACCAGTCCATGTTATTCAAAACAAGTCCAAGTTATTCAAAACCAGTCCAAGTTATTAAAAACAAGTCCAAGTTATTCAAAACCAGTGCAGGTTATTTAAACAAGTCCAAGTTATTCAAAACAAGTCCAAGTTATTCAAAACAAGTCCAAGTTATTCAAAACCACTCCAAGTTATTCAAATCCAGTCCAAGTTATTCGAAACCAGTCCAAGTTATTCAAAGCAAGTCCAAGTTATTCAAAACCAGTGCTGGTTATTTAAACAAGTCCAAGTTATTCATACAAGTCCAAGTTACTCAAAACCAGTCCAAGTAATTGAAAACAAGTCCAAGTTATTCAAAACAAGTCCAAGTTATTCAAAACCAGTCCAAGTTACTCAAAACCAGTCCAAGTAATTGAAAACAAGTCCAAGTTATTCAAAACCAGTCCAAATTAATCAAAACAAGTCCAAGTTATTCAAACAAGTCCAAGTTATTCAAAACAAGTCCAAGTTAATCAAAACAAGTCCAAGTTATTCAAACAAGTCCAAGTTATTCAAAACAAGTCCAAGTTATTCAAAACCAGTCCAAGTTATTCAAAACCAGTGCAGGTTATTTAAACAAGTCCAAGTTATTCAAAACCAGTCCATGTTATTCAAAACAAGTCCAAGTTATTCAAAACCAGTCCAAGTTATTAAAAACAAGTCCAAGTTATTCAAAACCAGTGCAGGTTATTTAAACAAGTCCAAGTTATTCAAAACAAGTCCAAGTTATTCAAAACCAGTGCAGGTTATTTAAACAAGTCCAAGTTATTCAAACAAGTCCAAGTTATTCAAATCCAGTCCAAGTTATTCGAAACCAGTCCAAGTTATTCAAAGCAAGTCCAAGTTATTCAAAACCAGTGCTGGTTATTTAAACAAGTCCAAGTTATTCATACAAGTCCAAGTTATTCAAAACCAGTCCAAGTTACTCAAAACCAGTCCAAGTAATTGAAAACAAGTCCAAGTTATTCAAAACCAGTCCAAATTAATCAAAACAAGTCCAAGTTATTCAAACAAGTCCAAGTTATTCAAAACAAGTCCAAGTTAATCAAAACAAGTCCAAGTTATTCAAACAAGTCCAAGTTATTCAAAACAAGTCCAAGTTATTCAAAACCAGTCCAAGTTATTCAAAACAACTCCAAGTTATTCAAATCCAGTCCAAGTTATTCAAAACAAGTCCAAGTTATTCAAAACAAGTCCAAGTTATTCAAAACCAGTCCAAGTTATTAAAAACAAGTCCAAGTTATTCAAAACCAGTGCAGGTTATTTAAACAAGTCCAAGTTATTCAAAACAAGTCCAAGTTATTCAAAACCAGTGCAGGTTATTTAAACAAGTCCAAGTTATTCAAACAAGTCCAAATTATTCAAATCCAGTCCAAGTTATTCGAAACCAGTCCAAGTTATTCAAAGCAAATCCAAGTTATTCAAAACCAGTGCTGGTTATTCAAAGCAAATCCAAGTTATTCAAAACCAGTGCTGGTTATTTAAACAAGTCCAAGTTATTCAAAACAAGTCCAAGTTATTCAAAACCAGTCCAAGTTATTCAAAACAAGTCCAAGTTATTCAAAACCAGTCCAAGTTACTCAAAACCAGTCCAAGTAATTGAAAACAAGTCCAAGTTATTCAAAACCAGTCCAAATTAATCAAAACAAGTCCAAGTTATTCAAACAAGTCCAAGTTATTCAAAACAAGTCCAAGTTAATCAAAACAAGTCCAAGTTATTCAAACAAGTCCAAGTTATTCAAAACAAGTCCAAGTTATTCAAAACCAGTCCAAGTTATTCAAAACCAGTGCAGGTTATTTAAACAAGTCCAAGTTATTCAAAACCAGTCCATGTTATTCAAAACAAGTCCAAGTTATTCAAAACCAGTCCAAGTTATTAAAAACAAGTCCAAGTTATTCAAAACCAGTGCAGGTTATTTAAACAAGTCCAAGTTATTCAAAACAAGTCCAAGTTATTCAAAACCAGTGCAGGTTATTTAAACAAGTCCAAGTTATTCAAACAAGTCCAAGTTATTCAAATCCAGTCCAAGTTATTCGAAACCAGTCCAAGTTATTCAAAGCAAATCCAAGTTATTCAAAACCAGTGCTGGTTATTCAAAGCAAATCCAAGTTATTCAAAACCAGTGCTGGTTATTTAAACAAGTCCAAGTTATTCAAAACAAGTCCAAGTTATTCAAAACCAGTCCAAGTTACTTAAAACCAGTCCAAGTAATTGAAAACAAGTCCAAGTTATTCAAAACCAGTCCAAATTAATCAAAACAAGTCCAAGTTATTCAAACAAGTCCAAGTTATTCAAAACAAGTCCAAGTTATTCAAAACCAGTCCAAGTTATTCAAAACCAGTGCAGGTTATTTAAACAAGTCCAAGTTATTCAAAACCAGTCCATGTTATTCAAAACAAGTCCAAGTTATTCAAAACCAGTGCAGGTTATTTAAACAAGTCCAAGTTATTCAAAACAAGTCCAAGTTATTCAAAACCAGTGCAGGTTATTTAAACAAGTCCAAGTTATTCAAACAAGTCCAAGTTATTCAAATCCAGTCCAAGTTATTCGAAACCAGTCCAAGTTATTCAAAGCAAATCCAAGTTATTCAAAACCAGTGCTGGTTATTTAAACAAGTCCAAGTTATTCAAAACAGGTCCAAGTTATTCATACAAGTCCAAGTTACTCAAAACAAGTCCAAGTTATTCAAAACAAGTCCAAGTTATTCAAAACCAGTCCAACTTACTCAAAACCAGTCCAAGTAATTGAAAACAAGTCCAAGTTATTCAAAACCAGTCCAAATTAATCAAAACAAGTCCAAGTTATTCAAAACAAGTCCAAGTTAATCAAAACAAGTCCAAGTTATTCAAACAAGTCCAAGTTATTCAAAACAAGTCCAAGTTATTCAAAACCAGTCCAAGTTATTCAAAACCAGTGCAGGTTATTTAAACAAGTCCAAGTTATTCAAAACCAGTCCAAGTTATTCAAAACCAGTCCAAGTTACTCAAAACCAGTCCAAGTAATTAAAAACAAGTCCAAGTTATTCAAAACCAGTCCAAATTAATCAAAACAAGTCCAAGTTATTCAAAACCAGTCCAAGTTATTCAAAACCAGTCCAAGTTATTCAAACAAGTCCAAATTACTCAAAACCAGTCCAAGTAATTGAAAACAAGTCCAAGTTATTCAAAACAAGTCCAAGTTATTCAAAACCAGTCCAAGTTACTCAAAACCAGTCCAAGTAATTGAAAACAAGTCAAAGTTATTCAAAACCAGTCCAAATTAATCAAAACAAGTCCAAGTTATTCAAACAAGTCCAAGTTATTCAAAACAAGTCCAAGTTAATCAAAACAAGTCCAAGTTATTCAAACAAGTCCAAGTTATTCAAAACCAGTCCAAGTTATTCAAAACCAGTGCAGGTTATTTAAACAAGTCCAAGTTATTCAAAACCAGTCCAAGTTATTCAAAACCAGTCCAAGTTACTCAAAACCAGTCCAAGTAATTAAAAACCAGTCCAAGTTATTCAAAACAAGTCTAAGTTTTTGAAAACCAGTCCAAGTTATTCAAACAAGTCCAAGTTATTCAAAACCAGTCCAAGTTACTCAAAACCAGTCCAAGTAATTGAAAACAAGTCCAAGTTATTCAAACAAGTCCAAGTTATTCAAAACCAGTCCAAATGAATCAACACAAGTCCAAGTTATTCAAACAAGTCCAAATTATTCAAAACCAGTCCAAATTAATCAAAACAAGTCCAAGTTAATCAAAACAAGTCCAAGTTATTCAAACAAGTCCAAGTTATTCAAAACCAGTCCAAATTAATCAAAACAAGTCCAAGTTATTCAAAACAAGTCCAAGTTATTCAAACAAGTCCAAGTTAATCAAAACAAGTCCAAGTTATTCAAAACAAGTCCAAGTTATTCAAACAAGTCCAAGTTATTCAAACCAGTCCAAGTTAATCAAAACAAGTCCAAGTTATTCAAACAAGTCCAAGTTATTCAAAACAAGTCCAAGTTAATCAAAACAAGTCCAAGTTAATCAAAACAAGTCCAAGTTATTCAAAACAAGTCCAAGTTAATCAAAACAAGTCCAAGTTATTCAAACCAGTCCAAGTTACTCAAAACAAGTCCAAGTTATTCAAACAAGTCCAAGTTATTCAAACAAGTCCAAGTTATTCAAACAAGTCCAAGTTACTCAAAACAAGTCCAAGTTATTCAAACAAGTCCAAGTTATTCAAAACAAGTCCAAGTTATTCAAAACAAGTCCAAGTTATTCAAACAAGTCCAAGTTATTTAAAACAAGTCCAAGTTATTCAAAACAAGTCCAAGTTATTTAAAACAAGTCAAAGTTATTCAAAACAAGTCCAAGTTATTAAAACAAGTCCAAGTTATTCAAAAGAAGTCCAAGTAATTCAAAACAAGTCCAAGTAATTCAAAACAAGTCCAAGTTTATACCTAAGTTATATCTAAATACTTCTTCTAGTCATCGCCCACAGACTCAGGAGTTCGCGGCCTCGTCATGTTTTTCCTTGAACATTTAAGTATGAGGTAATGTCAGCACGTCACTCGGCTTTCTGTCAGACATCAGCTGCAGGAATCTATTTAAAGGAAGGGCACACGCCGGCCGGCGGAGGTGAGGCAGAGTTTGTGCTACTTACTTCAGCCATCTACTCGCCTTTTGATGCCTTAATTCAATTCAATTACGGCCTGTAATGACTTTGGTCCGGGAGTATTTATACTGAACGTTCTGCCCTGGATCTAACACAGACTCGTAGAGCAGTTCTCTGTGCTGCCCAGGCGCCCACGAGCAAGACACAAAACGTCCACTCAGTATCTGCGGATGGGAGCCATGCAAATAGTGTGAATTACCATTTAATGCATTAATTATTAAATCACAAATCCTAAATCCAGTGAATGTTAATCAAAGCAGAGTTGGATTGTTTAGATATAATATCTATTATTATTATTATTATTATTATTATTATTATTATTACTATTATTGTTATTGTTATTATTATTGTTAGTATTATTATTGTTATTATTATTATTAGTATTATTATTGTTATTGTGCATTAAAGGGAATACTTGTGTTGGTTTATTCATTGTTAACTTAAATAACTATTACTAACTAAATAGTATTTCCTAAAATTAGTGAAAAATGTAGCGCCAGAACATAAAACCTTTATCACTGCAACATAGTTTTATAAATATATATATATATTTTATATATAAATGTATAAATATTTATTTAAAATATATATATCTGAATATTTATATCAAATATATATATAATAATTATATATAAAATATATATATATATATATTCAATATAAATATTTATGTTTATATACAATATATATATATGTTATGAACAGATTTAATTTCCCTTCTGATCTGAGAAATGTACCAAAGACACTGAGAAAAACTGCATAAAAAACATGAAATAAATAACATTTCTCAGTACAAACAGCTCACTGACAAATGTGAGACTTTCTTGGCTGCAGAAGGAGATGAAGGTCAATAAAAGGACTTTAATGCAGTTTAATGTGACCCTTCGCTCGCTGTGTGACTCAGAGGACGGCGACATGTTTTCCTATCAGACCGATGATATCAGCATCACGTCACGGCCTCGCCATCTGTATGAAAACAGACGCGAGGACGAACCAAAAGATTATAATAACATCCAGCTTAATAACTTTGATTAAAACAAGCTGCAGAATGATTGGTTGAACTAATGAATTAATATTCAAATGAATATGAATTAATAAAAATAAATCAGCCGCAGAGGTCCAGAGGAAGAGAAGAAGAGGTTTGCTGCTTGTTACGAGGCTGCTCGTTGAGCTGTGGTGGGGGAGGGGTGCATCCATAATACATGAGCACACACACACACACACACACACACACACACACACACACACACACAAGAGGGCCGGGATGATTTCAGGGCCATTAAATGGAGATGCTGCCATAAATCATGTGACCAGCCTCCTACTGACCAATCTGCCCACACAAACACACACACACACACACACACAGACACACACACACACACACTCGCACGCGCACGCACACACACACACACACACACACAGGATTGTCTTCAGTCAGCAGATACTGCAGGTTCAATACTACATAGGAGGTGAGTGTGTGTGTTTATGCACGTCTATCTATCATCGTGAGAACCGTTTCTAGACTTGTGAAGTAAGGACTTTGAGGATTCTTTTAGAAATTCAAGATTCTCCGGCGATAAGTAGGTTAAAGTTATAAGTACAATCGTGTGAAATGCTTTCGCTGGGAGGCTGGGTTATGGACAAGCAATAACTAGCTTTAAAAAAAAGACGTGAATTCTATGTCTTTGTAAAAAGTTGGGATATTTATAAAACAGTAAAAACTGTTTGTGTAAAGAAAATAAATTATGGAAAGACATTAAAGGAAAGTAAACATAAGTAGTGGACACTTTTGGTTCTAGATATAAAACAACGCAACATTTTGTAAAATAACCGATTTTAAGAATAGTGAGGGTTTTTTAGAAAAGTGAAGATATCTTTAGAAATGGAAACACTTTTGAATAGTGATGACGTCTTTCAAAGACATTTTTTAAACTATATTTTGGGACAATTCATTCATATCTCATACTCTCCTAACTGTGAGCTTCTCTCTCTCCTGTCAATCAGCTTGATTACATTTTAACTATTCACTTTGAATTGCCCTGTTGTTAAAAGCTGTTGTGCAAAATAACATTAAATAAAGGCTGTATGTTCAATACAGCCTTTATCGCTGATTTAAATGTTTATTTGTAATTACTTTTTAATTGAGGGAGGGGGGGGTGTTTAATGTTAATAAATGTATAATGTCTTTTAAGCTACTGGATGCCTAAATTTCCCTCGGGATGAATAAAGTATCTATCTATCTAAATCAACATTTCGTTCTCACTTCTTCACAGGGCTGAAGGTTGAAAGTATTTTTTTTTATCTAATTGTTAGGGACTCTGGCATGTAAAGTTTTGACAACGAGGGCCCCAAGTATAGAAATAGAGATGTGTGTGTGTGTGTGTGTGTGTGTGTGTGTGTGTGTGTGTGTGTGTGTGTGTGTGTGTGTGTGTGGACTACAGTAATAGGAGGAAATGGATAATCCGACCACAATCAAATCTAAATCAACTGAATCTCACCTCCGGCAGACTGAAAGTGTGCGAGCTGAAAACCATCGAGCAGAAACACGTGGACGCTTTAAACAGAAAAAACATGCAGTAAAACTAAAGAACACGGATATTAAACATAAAGTTCTTTTGAAAATGTCAAATGTTACATATTACTAGTTAATCTCATTTGAAATGAGAGGAATGTGTGTTGAACTACTTCTGTGTTACTTTAGTACGACAGTTATTATAAAAGAGTAATGTTTCATAGCAGGTAACAACAACAATAACAACAACAACACGGTGAATATCGTCACTTAGAATCTGGAAGTAATTGTGGTGGTAACACATTACGTGACAAAGTGTTGTAATATAGTAATATAAATACAAATCAAAATCCATTATTAACGTGTAAACAACGATTAGGGATGAAAGAATCGTATTGTGATGTGATATTATGTTTTGTGATAGATTCTCAAAAACACTGAATCGATTTCCAATGAATAGTTTTTATGCAAATAGGAACTCATTCGATGCTTCTTTTCATTTGCAAAGATACGCAGCCTCTCAAAGTTTGTGCTATGATGTTGACCTTAAAGGGACAAAAACTTCAGATCGGATTGATGAAAAAAGTTAACTTTCTTCTTCATACACACATATTGTATGTTGTATGTACTGTGACAGCATAAGATTGAAAAGTCACAATATATATTCTCGCTCACTAGGGATGTAAGATGTATATTTAGTAGTCGATAACAACACCAGTGAAATTCCACGATTCTCAATACTAATTGGACACTACAGTAAAAATAAACAATAACCCCACTTTATTACTCCTACATCACTCCTTTATCACTCCTATCTCACTCCTTTATTACTCCTTTATTACTCCTACATCACTCCTTTATTACTCCTACATCACTCCTTTATTACTCCTACATCACTCCTTTATCACTCCTACATCACTCCTTTATTACCTCCTACATCACTCCTTTATCACTCCTACATCACTCCTTTATTACGCCGGGAGCACGCCTACAGCACTCCTTTATTACGCCTACATCACGCCTTTATCACCCCTACATCACTCCTTTATTACTCCTTTAGCACTCCTACATCACTCCTTTATTACTCCTACATCACTTCTTTATCACTCCTACATCACGCCTTTATTACTCCTTTATCACTCCTACAGCACTCCTTTAGGACTCCTACATCACTCCGGGATCACTTCTATCTCACGCCTTTAGGACTCCTTTATTACTCCGACATCACTCCTTTATTACGCCGACATCACTCCTTTATTACTCCTACATCACTCCTTTATCACTCCTACATCACTCCTTTATTACTCCTACAGCACTCCTTTAGCACGCCTACATCACTCCTTTATTACTCCTTTAGCACGCCTACATCACTCCTTTAGGACTCCTACATCACTCGGGGATTACTCCTTTATCACTCCGACAGCACGCCTTTAGGACGCCTACAGCACGCCTTTATCACTCTCACTCCGACAGCACGCCTTTAGGACGCCTACAGCACGCCTTTATCACTCCTTTATTACGCTACAGCACGCGGGAGGACGCCTACATTACTCCTTTATTACGCCTTTATCACGCCTACAGCACTCCTTTATTACTCCGACATCACTCCTTTAGCACGCCTACAGCACTCCTTTATTACCCGGGATCACTCCTACATCACTCCTTTAGGACGCCTACATCACTCCGGGATCACTCCTTTATTACGCCTACATCACTCCTTTATTACTCCGACATCACTCCGGGATCACTCCGACATTACTCCTTTAGGACTCCTACATTAGGCCTTTATTACTCCTACAGCACTCCTTTATTACTCCTACATTATTCCTTTAGGACTCCGACATCACGCCGGGATTACTCCTACATCACCTCTTTATCACTCCGACATCACTCCTTTATCACTCCTACATCACGCCTTTAGGACTCCTACATCACTCCGGATCACCCGACATCACTCCGGGATACTCCTTTACTCCATCACTCCTTTATTACTCCTACATCACTCCTTTATCACTCCTACATCACTCCTTTATCACTCCTACATTACTCCTTTATTACTCCTACATCACTCCTTTATTACTCCTTACTCCTACATCACTCCTTTATTACTCCTACATCACTCCTTTATCACTCCTACATCACTCCTTTATTACTCCTACATTACTCCTTTATCACTCCTACATCACTCCTTTATTACTCCTACATTATTCCTTTATTACTCCTTTATTACTCCTACATCACTCCTTTATTACTCCTACATCACTCCTTTATTACTCCTACATTATTCCTTTATTACTCCTACTTCACTCCTTTATTACTCCTACATTACTCCTTTATTATTCCTACATCACTCCTTTATTACTCCTACATCACTCCTTTATTACTCCTACATTACTCCTTTATTACTCCTACATCACTCCTTTATTATTCCTACATCACTCCTTTATTACTCCTACATTACTCCTTTATTACTCCTACATCACTCCTTTATTATTCCTACATCACTCCTTTATTACTCCAACACACACTCTTTATTACTTCTGTTTTATGACAGGAAGTTAAACTCATAATTCATCTAAAATATATTTTTTATTGAAAACATATTCAAACATCCTGATTTATTCAAGTTTCTCACCAAAAACTAAATTGTACAAGTTTACATTTGAACACATCATGATAACGTTATAATTCACCTTCAACAATACAAATTTTTACTGAATAGAGTCTGAACGCATCATAATGTAACTCAGTGGAACCTCCGTTACTGTTAGCTAACAACCAACAGCTGACAGCTAATGTTAGCTAGCTCTCCTACAGATATTACCACATATTTGTTGTTTACTATGTAGCATTATCAGGGAAAACCGGGTCGACAGGAAGTTTACTGCGTCCTTTTGGATTTTAACAAGTCAATGGGACACTATTAGTCTCGACCCCCTGGTACTTTCCGTAGAACAACGAGTACCGTCACATTTTCTATATATCGAACGGTAACTCCCTGTTTCGTGATACGCATCGTGTTTCCAGATTCTTGCGAACACACAGCCCAAACCATAACACTGCAGGGAATATATGAGCAGAGAATAACGTCAGGATGTGAAAGTGACCTCCTGTGAGCCGGCAGTAACGCTGGGTTTGCCCTTGACTTGGCTGAAGGATGGCCACCGGCACACACACACACACACACACAGTGATGAGCTAGCTATGATTAGCATCACGCCTGTAGCCGCTTTCCGCTGTATTCTTGTACATGAACCATATTCAGAGTATCACCTCATGATGAGCTAACTGATCATTATAACCTGCAGGTTCTTGGTTCGACCTTCAGCTAAGGTATTCATATAACCTTCAAGATATTGAACAGTACGCAGACCAAACAGTTTTCTGAATGCTGCACACAATGCAATGCAAGAAGAAATTGAAGAGCAGCTGAAAAAACTTTAAACTTATTGAGAATTGTGACAGAACAGCTCTTAAATCTTTGAAAACAAATGTTTCTGTCCATTTGTGAAGTTTAAATGTAAAAGTAAAGTATGTTAATTTCTGCTAAGATAAATCGTTTTTTTTAAACATACTGTGTACAGGTAGGATCTTAGCAGCAGCGGTAAAGTGAGACACTTTAAAATCTAAATGTTGAAATGTAAAAATTACAAATTCGACAGATTTGACACGAGAATTTCAACAATTAAAAAATGAGTACAAGACGCTGAATCTCCTCTGCTCAGTGAAACTTTAATTTAAAAGGGTCAGACAGCAGGAAGCGTCAGTCTGCAACACTGTTCGTTGGAACTTTAACTTGAAAGGTTCAGGCTACAGGAAGTGTAAGACCACTGAAGCTCATTGTAACTTTAATTTGAAAGGGTCACACAGCAGGAAGTGTCAGACCACTGCGGTCAAGGTGCCCTTGAGCATGTCACACTAAGAGAGATGAGACAGCAGCAGCTGTGTGTGTTGTGTGTGTGTTGTGTGTGTGTTCTGGGTAAATAACGTCAAACAAACAGACCCCACCCACCTGGTTCCTCCAGGAGGACAAAACAAATACTCTGTTCTGCGGTCGCTGCTCATGTGTCTGCTTTACTGTTTTATCATAGAAACAATATTTAATCTGTATCTTTTATATTTAGAATGAGAAATTAACTTAGTGACACAGTGTCTGTAAACATTATTACATAAACCAGCTTTGGAAGTTTTCATGTTTCACAAACTGCAGTTCCTCAAATGGCCACTCGAGGCTCTAAAAGTTCTCTCCATAGGCCTCCATGTTAAAAAGCTTCACAGCAGAAAGAAACGTGTTGACGGCCTGGAACAAAACCAGTTTCAGTCTCTACAGCTAATGTCCCTCTTCATGAGAACTGTACGGGGACGACTCTTTATTTAACTCTCCTGATTTAATTATATTAAGGATTAAAGTTAGGCATTATTCGGGGCGTGGCCGCTTTGAGTAACAGGTGGGGGCTGTCTCAGGTCGCTAACCGATAGCTGTCTGCTGCGTCACCTGACTGCCTCAGCTCCACCCACGACGCATATTTTTAGATTAGCCGGAGTTAGACGGTTTCCAAGACGGCCGCCCACTTTGAGCTTCACAGCGACTCTTCAGAAACCTGAGGGCGATTGCGTTATCAGCTTCCCGATTAGCATTGGGTTTAAATCTGAAACATTGCCAAATATTTTGCTTTTGCTTTTCACTTTGACACCAAATCGTCTTGTCTGTCAGCGCTCCGTGAGGAGAGGAATCTGACTCCCTGCAGCTCCGTCTGACAACACACTTAGTATTTTACAAATTAAAGTTTTAAATAATTAATGAATTAATGAATTCTCTCCATTAATAGTTTATTATCAATCACCTGAGAGAGAAAAAATATTAATTGATGAAAATAGCTGCATAATTTGAACAGCATTTATTAGAGAAAATAGAAAAGTTTGTATAAAGATTTCTCTGCAGACTGATGACGTGAGGTCAAATCTGAATGTGTGTGTGTGTGTGTGTGTGTGTGTGTGTGAGCGTGTGTGTGTGTGTGTGTGTGTGTGTATGTGTGAGCGTGTGTGTGTGTGTGTGTTTCTTTTTTCCTTTACAAATAATCTATATGAAACCTTTGGGGGTGAATTATGTCCCTATTTGCCCTCCCACCCTTCTGTTATAATCAATGAGACTGAAATGGGATACGATGCACACACACACACGCACACACAAACAAACACACACACACACACACACAAACGCACACGCACACGCACACGCACATACACAACTTCTGAACACATGTCAAGTGTCCTACTAATGCTCACCTAAAAAAATACTTATTTACTTATTTTTCTCTGTTTTGCATTTAATTGACAAAACAAGACATTTGGAGACATTTGGAGACACCATGACTCTGAGGAACTGGGAAGGACATTTTTCACTTTTTTTGACATTTTATAGACCAAACTATTAATCTAAAAATAATCCTAAAACAAACATGTTTCTGAGCTGCAGACACCAACCAAACTCTGTACAGTTTTCAGAGGATTTAAGAAAGAACAAATTCATCTTTCTTTATCTTTTCTCTCATCACATTATGATATCAAAAGTCTTCTCTACTAGAGGAAATCCATTTTCATTTTAGGAGTTATATTTTAAGATATTCAGTCAAAGAAAATATCAGACTGCCGCAAAAACGTCTCCAAATGTCCTGAAATATTTCCGAACATAACCTCAGTATTTGTGACTTCTACCGTTCAACATACTGCTCTCTATGTGCAGTAAAGAACACCCCAAGTCCAGCAGGCTGCCCCTTTATAGTGGACATGGATATGGATATAAGACTCATAATGCTGACTCAAGTCAGGGTTTAGGACTCATAATGCTGACTCATGTCAGGATTTAGGACTCATAATGCTGACTCATGTCAGGGTTTAGGACTCATAACGCTGACTCATGTCAGGGTTTAGGACTCATAATGCTGACTCATGTCAGGATTTAGGACTCATGATGCTGACTCATGTCAGGGTTTAGGACTCATAACGCTGACTCATGTCAGGGTTTAGGACTCATAATGCTGACTCATGTCAGGATTTAGGACTCATGATGCTGACTCATGTCAGGGTTTAGGACTCATGACGCTGACTCAAGTCAGGGTTTAGGACTCATAATGCTGACTCATGTCAGGATTTAGGACTCATGATGCTGACTCATGTCAGGGTTTAGGACTCATAACGCTGACTCATGTCAGGGTTTAGGACTCATAATGCTGACTCATGTCAGGGTTTAGGACTCATAATGCTGACTCATATCAGGGTTTAGGACTCATAACGCTGACTCATGTCAGGGTTTAGGACTCATAACGCTGACTCATGTCAGGGTTTAGGACTCATAACGCTGACTCATGTCAGGGTTTAGGACTCATAACGCTGACTCATGTCAGGGTTTAGGACTCATAATGCTGATTCATATCAGGGTTTAGGACTCATAACGCTGACTCATGTCAGGGTTTAGGACTCATAATGCTGACTCATGTCAGGGTATAAGACTCATAACGCTGACTCAAGTCAGGGTATAAGACTCATAACGCTGACTCATGTCAGGGTTTAGGACTCATAATGCTGACTCATGTCAGGGTTTAGGATCATAACGCTGACTCATGTCAGGGTTTAAGACTCATTCCTGCAAAACTGTATCGGTCCAAATGTTTATTGTAACTCAAACAGTGTAGAACAGAAAGATGTTCTTGCAGTCCTTCTCAAACATTTCATAATTTTAACAAACTGAATCTGAAGATCTGAACTTCCAACTACTTCCATATAGATAAGACGTGAAGCTGTGAAGATATTTAAGTTCTTCTGATTGATTCCTGAATGAAGTACTTTGTGATAAGTTTCAGGTCCAAAGTGACGACAACACTTGAGAATATGAATATTTATAAATATTTTCACTTTTACCAAAAAAAATCAGAAAATGAACAGGAGGAAGAGGAGGAAGAAAAGGAGGAAGAAGAGGGAGTGGGAGGAAAATGAAGAGGAAGGGGAGGAAGAAGAAAAAGGAGGAAGAGGGAGGAGTGGGAGGAAAAGGAAGAGGAAGGGGAGGAAGAAGAAATGGAGAAAAAGAAGGAGGAAACTGAGGAGGAGGGAGGAAGAACAGGAGGAAGAGGAGGAAGAATATGAGGAAGAGGAAGAAGAAGACGCATTGTCTCGGTGATGTGGACGATTACATAAATTATAATAGTTAGTGAGCGGCTGCTGCATGATACAGCAGCATCTGTTACCGGCAGGATCCAACATGGCCGACAGGAGGAGGTTTCACTCACGACTAAAAAGGAAAGAGGAAGCTACACTCTTCTTCTGTGGTGTCTGCAGGAGTGGACGAATGGAGCTCAAATTCTTACAACATTTCTATAAAAATATGAAAATAAAACCTGACGACTGCTGTTGTGTGAATATTAGTATAATAAATACACAAACTAGTCTGTGCCATGAAAGCACTGCAGAAGAAGAGTTAAAGAGCTCAACGCAATGATGGAGAACAAGATGTAAATGTGTGTAAATGTGAGGAAGATCTCGTCATCATTTATTCACTGAACAAACACAAATATTTACTGCACAAAATTCAAATAACCTGCACAAATTAAAAATGTGTAAAACAACAAGTGTTTTCCTGTCCAGCAGAAACATGTCTGTCAGAGTAGAGAAGACCTTTTATATCATCATGTGAGGACATAAAGAAAGTCGTTCCTTAGATCCTCTGAACATCGTACAGAGTTCGGTTGGTGGCTCAGAAACGTCTCACGTGGACGTGTTTTGTTTTCATTATGGATTAATCTGCAGATTATATTCTAGATGAATGGTTGGATGTATAATATAGTGGAAGATGTCCATCATAGTTCCTCAGAGACGTCTTTAATGTTCCGTCACTTTAATATAAAACAGAAGCAGACCTCCAGGTTTGAGGCTGAAACACACTTTTACAGAGACATGAATGAATGAACTAATTGATCGATTATGAAAACACATTATTTCTCTGTGGTTTGTCACTGCAGCTGTAATCAGATCTTTGATGACTCCTAATTCTCTTCTTTATCTTTTCCTCCATCATCCTGTCACCCCCCTTATTCCTCCATGTCTCCATCATCTCTTCATCTTCACTGCCTCCATCTCTTCTTGCATGTTTATCCTTCCATCCCACAACGCTTTAGCTCCCTTCCATGTCTCCTCCATCTTCCCTGTTTCCTTTCCTTATTCCTCCTTTACATCTTCACTAACTGACTTAAGTCTGTCAAATATGGAGATTTGCTGCTTTTCTCTTATGCTTGTTATTTTTCTGACATTTTATACAACAAACCTTTGATCCATAATGAAAATACTGTTTAATAATAACGTTTCTGAGCCACCAACCAAACTCTGTACGATGTTCAGAGGATTTAAGAAACAACTTTATCTTTCTTTATATTTTCTGTCCTAACATGATGATATAAAAGCTGGAGGCGTTTGGAGACGTTTGGAGAAGTTTGGAGAAGTTTAGAGACGTTTGGAGACGTTTAGAAACTTTTGGAGACTTTTGGAGACGTTTAGAGACATTTGGAGACATTTGGAGACGTTTAGACACGTTTGGAGACGTTTGGAGACGTTTGGAGAAGTTTAGAGACTTTTGGAGACGTTTAGAGACTTTTGGAGACATTTGGAGACGTTTAGAGACGTTTAGAGACTTTTGGAGACATTTGGAGACGTTTAGAGACGTTTGGAGACATTTGGAGACATTTGGAGACGTTTAGAGACGTTTGGAGACATTTGGAGACGTTTAGAGACGTTTGGAGACATTTGGAGACTTTTGGAGACGTTTAGAGACGTTTAGGGACTTTTGGAGACGTTTAGAGACGTTTGGAGACATTTGGAGACGTTTAGAGACGTTTAGAGACTTTTGGAGACGTTTAGAGACGTTTAGGGACTTTTGGAGACGTTTAGAGACTTTTGGAGACGTTTAGAGACTTTTGGAGACGTTTAGAGACGTTTGGAGACATTTGGAGACGTTTGGAGAAGTTTAGAGACGTTTGGAGACATTTAGAGACTTTTGGAGACTTTTGGAGACATTTGGAGACGTTTAGAGACGTTTAGAGACGTTTAGAGACGTTTAGAGACTTTTGGAAACGTTTAGAGACGTTTGGAGACGTTTAGAGACGTTTGGAGACGTTTAGAGACGTTTGGAGACATTTGGAGACGTTTGGAGACGTTTAGAGACGTTTAAAGACGTTTGTTTCAATTATCAACTGCTTGTTTAATAATCTCTGGTTTCTGCTTCTGAAACGTGAGGACAGTTAGTGAATATATTTATGGTTCTGGACAACAGACATCAATGTTTTATAGACCAAACCATCACATAATGAAGATAATCAGTAATTACTGTAGATGGTTGAAGGATGGAGAAGGGAGGAGGGTGGAGAGGAGGAAAAAGAAGGGATGGAGGAAAGCTGGATTTAGAAAGGGAGGAGAGAGGGAATGCAGGGATGAAGAAAGATGGAAAAAGATGGAAAAGATGTAGGATGTGATGGAGGAGGACGAAGGGGTGGATGGACAGCAGTGCGGTAAACTCCAGGCGGTGCTGAGCCTGTCACTTTTTTAATGCAAATTACCTCCCCACACACACACACACACACACACACACACACACGCACACACACACACAAACACACGCACACACACACACACACACACACTCACTCATACACACACACACGCACACACACACAAACACACACACACACACACACACAAACACACACACACACACACACTCATACACACACACACGCACACACAAACACACGCACATGCACACACACGCACACACACACACTCATACACACACACGCACACACACACACAAACACACGCACACACACACACACACACACACTCATACACACACACACGCACACACACACACAAACACACGCACACACACACACAGCTGCTGATTTATTGATCAGCTTCTGATCTCCCACAATTCATCTGTAACAGAAAAGGAAATGTAATAAAATGGAAATTAATTCATGAAAATATCCAATAAATCACTCAAACATTAGATGGACACACAGACAGATATTAATATGTATGTATTAATAGATGTATCGATAGATATATTAATATATATTTAGCTGGATGGCCGTGTTGCATGATATTCAGTTCTTCGCTGCCTGACGCGAACCCGGTTGAACCCGGGTGGTGGCGGCGGAAGGCGCGTGGAGCTGCTGCAGATTTGAGCAGCTGATGTGACACCCCTACACCCCACCCCCTCCTCCCACCCCAAAAAATCCCACCACAATCCGCCCAAACCGCCGGCATCAGCTGTTAGCTCAGAGAACTCCTCACCGCACCGCGTCGTTCCGCATAGCCTATACCGCACGCGTTAAAACCTCCGGTCACCCGATGCAGACACACATAATCATAAAATGGGTGAGGCTTTGGTACAATGAAGGGACCCCCTCCCCCCTCCCTGACCCCCCCCCCCCCCCCCCACACACATTATCACCGTACAGGAGCGGCAGGACACACACGGAAAAGGAGCAGATAAAGCCGCATCCTCCGCTCCGCGCCTCCTGCACCCTGATTCATCCATCCCGCCGCGTATCGATCCCCCTGATCGGGGCTGATGCTCCCACATTCACGAGGCTCTCTGTCAGGGAGGAGGCGCGCGCGGGTTGCAGGATGCGGCCTCGGAGAAAAGAAAAGAAAAATCACTGCATTTTGTTCCGCTCTCCATCAGGTCACACGGGCACGCGTGCACATACACGTCAGCATGGATGGGAGCGTTTTTTTTTTTTTTTTAAAGCCTAACCCGTTTTCCCATCATGCATGCAGCGCTGCACGAGCAGAGAAACCCTGAGCAGGGCCTCTGCGTCTAAACCCGCCGAGACGCGCTCACATGTCAGTTTTAAAGGCGGAAAAGAGAGAATAAAACGTGCACGCGCTGTAAGCGTGACCTCCAGCCGGAGCGCCCCGCACAGCAAACCCAACATCCGCTCACACTGAGAGAAACCATCTAATGTGTGCAGATCCTCCATTTCAGGCTCATCCCTCACACTCTGCGTGCACAGCAGGAGCCGCTCCACGCGCACACCCACCGGCACAAATGTCGCTTTTTAGCTGCTTTCATCGACCCGCCGCTCCGGAGAGGCGGAGAGGCCGTGCGGCTGCGGCGGCCGCAGGTGGAGGGAGAGAAGGGGGAGGGGGAGGAGGAAACATGGAGGCCAACATGGATGGAAATAAAGAAGAAATGCTCCGCTTACACTTCGCAGTTCCGCCGTACGGTCCTTCATGGTGTGGCCGCGCCGAGCTGGCTGCTAGAAAACGGAGAATCGGCCCTGGTGCGGGGGGAGGGGGGAGGTTTCCGACGTCGTTTTGCTCTCCGAGATTCCCCAACAAGGTTTTTTTTCCTGTTCGTCCTCCTCTTCGTTTTTCACCTCTTCTTCACTTCCCGTGCACGGACTCAGAGATGGAGGGAGGAACAGCGTGGTGTGACGCGTCTCCGCCTTCTGCTGCCGCCGATTGTTTTTTTATTATCCGGCGTGTTCACCTCCTCCGCTGGTTCTTCTTCTTCTTTTTTTAAATCGTGCCTCTCCGCCGCTCTGGCTCAGCCTGGCCCCCCTTTCGGTTCCGCGGCTTTCTCCTCGTCCTCCTCGGTGCGGTCGCAGTGTGGCCCCGCAGCGCGCAAAGCAGCAGCAGCCCGGCAGGAACACCGACCGAGAGAGAGAGAGTGAGAGAGTGGGGGAGGGAGGGAGGGGGGGAGGGAGTGTGGTACTGATGCTGCAGAAAAAGAGAGAGGAGGGAGGGAGGACGGGGGGTGGGGGGGGGGGGCGATGCGGTGGGGATGGAGCACCTGTGCGCATGCGTCAACTCCATCCACCCTCCATTTGTACCTGCTGCTGCCTCTCCCCCCTCCTCCCTCTCCGCAGCAGCAAGGAGGTGTGTTTGGTTTCAGGTGAATGAGGATCAGAGGGGGGGGGGGCAATCTGTTCATCCTGTTTCTTTATATGTATCATAAATAGATATGATATATATTTAATAATCTAGACTGCAACTTTTAACATTGTATATTCCACATAAGTTATACATATATATATATATATACATATACATATATATATATACATATACATATATATATACATATATATGTATATATATATGTATATATATATGTATATATATATATATACATATATATATATATATACATATATGTATATATATATATGTATATATATATATACATATATATATATGTATATATATATGTATGTATATATATATACATATATATATATACATATATGTATATATATATATATATGTATATATATATATATATATATATATATATATATATACATATACATATATATATATATATATGTATATATATGTATATATATACATATATATATATATATACATATATGTACTGTATATATATATATATGTATATAT
>NW_021166826.1:0-20428 GCF_900634415.1 Cottoperca gobio | reverse complement strand
AATGTCATTGTATTTAGTCGATCTAACACATCATTAATGAAAGCTGAAAGAATGAATCAAAGATCTGCAACTAATTATTATTATTAGCCAATAAAATGTCAATTAATTAAAAAACAAACATTTAATTTACTGTCATTTTGGAGAAACTGCAACTAATTATCTTTTGTTTCCTCTGGTAACACGTGTGGAACTGGATGTACAATGGGAAGTGATTTCAGTGGTGTGTTTGCTATTTGTGCATCAGCGTCTCCACAGGGAGGAAACGACGGAGAGACGGAGGGATGATTCGCACAGAGAGAGCGAGAGATGGAGGGATGAAGCGATGAGACATGAAGTGTGATATGCCATCCTCAGGTCTGCTTTACTATCATTTCACAGCCTAAACGTGCAAAGGTCAGCTGTTATTAATGGCAGGCCCTGAGGAGTGTGTGAGTGTGTGTCTGGGTATGTAAATGTGTGTGAGACAGTAAGTGTGAAGGCTTGCATGTCACACCTTTCTGCTCCAAATGCCATGTAGCCTGCCATTAGTGTCGTTGCTGTATCATCCCCACGAGGCTCCGGGCTCAGGGTGCGTCTGCAGATGTAACCTGACGCTCCCTTTACTACTTCCATCTACAACACCAGCGCTTTTATCTCTGTTCGGATCCGTCGTCTGCTTTACACCCGAGTTCTTTTGCAAGAACTTATGTATCTCGTTTCTTCTTTGTGTGCAAAGCAGGGAACATAAATCAATGTGGTGTTGCATTGTTCTTATTAAGAATGTCTTGTGTCTGTTTGCAAAGGAGTACAAATGATGTGTAAGTGTCATAAAACAAGACTTCAAACCTTCAAATTCTAAACTCACCAAGTACAAGTCCAACTACATGTGACGGTGGAATACTTAGAATTTAAAGAAGCAATATGTCAACTTAATACCGGCACAAACTGCAAAATAAAAAGCTTTGCAATCTAATCCCAGAGCTGGTGAAGCTCTGTTTGCTCTGTGTCACGTTAACTAAGCATTTCCTCTACTTAACTTTATTGCTCAGTGAAGAGCATTGTGGGAGCCGTTTTGTTACAGGTAATGCAAACTGAACCTTTCCTGTTGCTGCTGCTTTCCACCGGTGACCCAGCGGGGGCTTTTTATTGTAAAGAAGTTATATGAAATGCCATGTGTTAATTATCGAGTTAGCGGAGCATTGCTAGCCGGGCTGCAGGTCTGCACAACAACATGTGGATATATTCAGCGACGTACTGCACAGAGTAGATGTGCTGTAAGTATTCTCAGGCCTGTTCACAAACAGCTTCACAAGAAAGATTCAAACCAGCGAGGCCTGTGTGAAGTCCAGAGGTCGGCTGTTTCGGCCCCTGGACTCAAACATTTCTTGCTAATTGGCTGAATGGGACGATGTTGAGTCCGTCTGTCCAGGAAGTGTTCAGTAAACTTCTCTCAGTGGAGATGGGACTTCATCTGCTTCAGAAGCTAGAATCCATCAAATTCATTATGATTCCACAAACTTAAAAAAGCAACAAAATGTCACCCCCGTCACGGTCTTTTGCTTCTTGCTTGCACAACAAATGCGGCGGAATCGCAGAACGAATGCGCTGGTAATGCATGCAGTGGAGCTGCTCCGCTCCACCTGATGTATTTTTGGCTGCGGCCGTGTCCCAGTTGTTTGCGGCTCCTTGGCGTTGGGAGGCAGGTGAAGGGTGTCTGGTGACAAAATGCCTGGTGTGTAGCCTATTTTCCGGGTTTTGACCTTCCCTGAATACACCGCTGTGAGGAGAACGAAGATAAATTGGAGCGCAGAGGCCGACCACTCGGGAGAAGAATAAAAGACGACGACTAACTGATGGATATTAGTCTCATTTTCTCTTTCTATTTGCCTGTTTCTCTGCATTCTTTGTTGTTTCATTTTCCCTCCATCTCTTTCTCTCTGCCTGGTTCAGAGTAATGGAGTGTTTGAGGTCAACTCAAGGTTCACAGTGAGGTTTTGGACAAACAGCAGGGCAGACTGTCTGTTGTTTAACCTGCGCGACATGGAAACACAACACGCCACCGCCAAACAAAATAGAGGAAAATGGATTACAGTTAACGCAGAAGCAGAGAAAGATTTGATTTTAACCTCCACAGCTCCAGACATCACGGTGTTTGTTGTTCCAGGTCATCGAGGGTTAGAGATCTCCCATTATTTTCACACACATCTCGTCTTCTTTTTACTCCCTTCTCTTCTAACGTCTCCTCGCTCTCTTGTAATTTCCATCACCTCCTTCTCTTCTTTCCGCGGTGTCACGTTCAGGTCACATCAGAAGAAGCCGGCAGCAGGATGACATTCTGTTGCTCCAGCTTCGATGTGTTGATGAGAATAACTTTGAAGTAGTTGGTGGTGCCGTACGTCAAAATCCAAGATTACAGTTACGACAGAGCTTTGGTTAAAAGAGTAGAATGATTCACGCTATTATTTTAATATTACATTTTCTTATAGTAGTTCTGCAGGAACTTAACGTTCATAACTAAATGTGGCTTTGTCCTTACAGCCTTAATGCATTAAACTATTAACTGTTTAGTAATGCAGATTATTATCAGTACTGGCTACTTATATATATACTCTCCTATATGCTGGATATAACATTAATTGTGCTGCACAATATATGCATAGATTTAAAGTGTATACAGTATTATCATGCTGTATTGGAGCTACTGATTGAGTTTACTCTGAATAGTGGCATCTATGTGGCAGACACACACACACACACACACACACACACACACACACACACACACACACACACACTTCACTATGAGGAGAGTAAGTAGGACTGCAGCATGTTATAGTTGTGTATGTATAATATTTAATAGTTATTGTCGACGTGTTTCATTGGACAGAAAATCATTTCAGAGGGCATGAGACAGAAAGAAAGGTGAGCTTGTACATTGCACACACACGCACGCACACGCACGCACGCACACACACACACACACACACACGCAGCAGTGGGACAGATAATACCAGATGAAGATTGAAATGGGAGGAAGAATCAATATTTCCATTCAAACGTCTGTTTCATTTTCTCCAGATTAGAGAACGTTACTCTCTGCTCCATCACCGAACAACATCCAGCACACTGTCACCGTGTGTGTGTTTATTTATGCGTTTGTGTATGTGTGAGAGCCAGCGTCCTCACAGGGACGGGAACAGGTGAAGATATTGGACATTTGAAGCCACTAAAAAGGCACTCCATAGGTAACACAAATGTGAGTGTGCTGGTCCACGGTCGGTCTCTACATCTAATTTCCAGCGTCCACAGTGACCAAATAAACTGTCAACCCTGGAACAGCTGATAAAAACAGTGTGTGTGTGTGTGTGTGTGTGTGTGTGTCACAATATTTGTCCTGTGTTATTGGAGCTCTGAGGCCACAGAGTCTTCTATAAACACCCAGCTGTGAATTATTCAACAAATAAATACACCCAACACACACACACACACATTGCATTTGTGCTCATACAAACACAAGCAACATACACACATATTCAGACGAAATACATATTTAAAAAAAGGATATATGTTATTCAATACACTAGATAAAATAAACAGACACAAACCTGTCACTAGTTTCTCAGTATGAGACACACGTCCACACACACACACACACACACACACACACACACACACACACACACACACACACACACTTAAAAGACTGTGGATTTGATTGTTGAAAGGAGAAAAAAGGCTGATGGATTGAATTCACTTCAGAAAACGCACACAAACACACACACACACACACACACACACACACACACACACACACTGGCCATTTAATTTTGTGTCATCTTAAGTGGATTTGGCTGTTGGTCAGTTCAGTCGAAGGTGAAACAAGAACTGCTGTAACATTCAATAACAGGCTGACACCTACAGGTTCATTGAGGTACTGCATTCAAACTACCTGATCAGATTTCAGAAGTGTGTGTGTGTGTGTGTGTGTGTGTGTGTGTGTGTGTGTGTGTGTGTGTGTGTGTGTGTGTACTCAAGTTAATATTCCAAGGGAACACATGAGTAATTCATGCTCGTGATTGATCAAATCGTTTCCAGTTGTTTTTCATGGTAAAAGTTTCAGGCCTGTAATCACTGAGCATTTTCATTTCTGATTCACGTGTTGAAGATTCTTTTATAATAATAAATTAATATAATAATAAATAATCAATCGCCGATACTGCTGCAAATTAAAGCTAACTTCTATCAATTTTTGATTTATAATCCAATAAAATAACAATTCCTCCGACAGGTGCAGCAACATCAATGCATCCATTATAGTCAGAGGAATAAAAGCCCAAACTCCAAAAGTGACGTCTTCAATTACAGTTTCAGTCCAACTGACACACAGAGATATTCAATATACAATAATACAAACATTGAGAAAAGCACCAAATCATCACATTTTAGCAAGCCAGAACCAGAGAATGTTTCGTGTTTGTGCCTGATAAATACTAATATTTCTATTAGGACCAATGTATGTTTTATATACAGACTGTGTTAACAATCTGAGCGTCTCGAAAAGTCGAATTCAAAACAAATAAATAAAACTAATTATAATCCAGTAGCGTCATATAACACGTATGTATTGTTGGCACTTTAATTAAGTATATTTTGAAACATATTTGTGAAACTTATTTACCTTTAATGATGGCACTGGGAGCCCAATGACGTCCTTCAGTAAGTGACGGAAGGTCCTTGTTCTGTGACGTAACAAGTCACGTTCTGCTCATGCGCAGCTGTTCCCGGGCTAATTAGCAGCCGCGTTTGTCATCGTTAGCTAGCTAACTAACTTCTGAGCAAAAGAGCGGGAGCGGGTATATCTCTGAGGATGACGGCCGGATTTTAACTCTTCTTCTTTTCCTCGCGACATCATTATTTTTACAAACTTAATAAAAAAGTTTTACATAAAAACATGAGCAGCTAAGATAGCTTTTAAGCTAACGTTTCTCTCAGCGCCGCTGAGCGCGAGTGACCACCACCTCGGCCAGGTGAACGGCTGACCTCTGACCCCGGGCTAAGCCCCGCCCCCCTTGGTTACTGTTGCTATGCCTTCCCAACGTTCCATTCTAGAATCGAACATGATAACAGTTAACAGTGATATTATATACATTATATACATTATATATAATATATATATATATATAAATATATAATTTATATATATATATATTATATATATATTATACATTATATATATATATATATATAATATATAAAATATATAATTATATATATATATATTATATATATATTATACATTATATTATATATATATATATAATATATAAAATATATAATTTATATATATATATATTATACATTATATATATATCTAATATATAAATATATCTATATAATATATTATTATTATATATATTATATATTATAATATATATTATGCCTGGCTCTGTGTAAAGACCAACAGTTCATAATTGACTTGTTCTTCCTTGTTTTATGAATTTGTCCACAAACTAAAATGTAACAATTTGTGGTTTTATGGGGAGCGACAATCTCTAGCCGAACAGCTGGCCGCAGTGGCTTCTTCTTTGTTAACCACATTATTTTCCATAAATAACACTGAGGACATGTCCTCCATGATAACCATGGCACTGACTGTGTTCATTCCAGCCTGGGGCTTTGTGTGTTATGGGCTCTGGTCAAAACTGGAAAGCTGGAGTGTAAAGTTTTTATAAAACGTTAACGTTTTATATAAACATTTATTCTGTTCCTCCTTCAGGCAGGGGACACGTCTTTTTAACTAAACATCGTGTTCCGTACAACGAGACACTGACTTGAGGTTTGACAACAAAGTATCTTGCAAAACATCTATTTGAACTTTAGGAGTAAAATCAAGCGACACGATCTTTTCTGTATCATTGCAACAGAGAGGACGTGTTGACAGAAAGTCCTCTGCCTCCCTGCAGTGGTCTGAAGTGTGCACTACACCCACATGGTTATCTGACTGCATCAAGAGTATATCAAACGGTTCATTGTGTCACAACATCACTCATTCACCATGTGTTTACAGCGTTTATTGATCCTCGGATGTGTTTCAGTACCACAGCCAGCATCTTAATTCAGAATACAAATCTGTAAAAACACACACACAGTTGAAAAAATGCAAAACACACACACACACACACCTTCATCAGCTCGGGAGTCAACACACACACACACACACACTTTAAATAGCAGCTGTTGTGCAGCACACACAAGCAGAGACAAAACAATGAAAATTAAAGAAATGACAGAAACACATTCACGTACAATAAAAAAAGAAGGTACCTCACATGTTGTTCACTCATTAAAGGACAATTTCACTAAATCGGAACCTAAGGAAGAAATATAAGAGAATGCAATAACGAGTTCCCTCTACTGGTGGAAAACATTTCTAAATATCACAATATTGTGAGGAAAAGCAATTTAGTATGAGGATCTGAGCATTTCTAAAAGTCCCAGTGTTCAGATGGAATGAATGTTTCAGTAAACACTGATTTAAAAACAGCAGAAACGAGGACACAGCTTCACATCATGAGGAGAAACATCTACGTTCAACTGAGGAGAATTAAATTCCCTTTGTAGTTCTGGAGGTCTGAGGTCTCGCTCTGCAGATCCAGCCGAGTACCAGTTTTATTAAGTCGATACATTATTTAGTTGATCAAATGGTTCCCAAAGTCCAAAGATATTCAGTTTACAATCCTATAAAGCAGAGTGATACAGATACTACATGTTCTTCGTCCTGATTAAACTGCTTTCAGCTCATTAGTTCATTACTGAGCTGACTTTCTCTAAAGGTCTGAGCTGCAGGAAGCTGGAGTTTACTATTAAAGATAAAGTTATTCATTCAAAGATTATTAAACTAAACATGTCGATTCATGAACAGCTTTAACAACTCCCGTTTGGAGTTTCACTTGTGGCTCATTCTTCACACCAACAATCTGCAACATGTTTTCCCGTCAGACACTAAAATGAAGACTTTAAACCCGTGTAACAGTACAACATGTGGTTTAGCAGATTCAGCGACTTGAGATTTGATGAGCTGCAGATTTCACTAAGCGTTTCGTTTGGAGGAGTGACTCGGGGCTCACAGCTCCGTCTTCTGCCCAGACAGAGGCATCTGTGGCTGGATCTCCTCGTCAGACGACACCCCTCCGTCCACTTTCTCCACCGGAGCTTTGCTCTTTTTCTTCTTCTTCACCTTCTTCTCCTTCTTCTTCTTGGTCGCCTTCTCCCCCTCCGAGCTGCCGTCTCCTCCCTTTTTCTTCTTCTTCTTCTTCTTGTCCTCCGCAATGGCTGCCTGGTCTCCCTTCTTCTTTGAGGTCCACTCCTCCTTCAGGCAGGCTGGACAGGAAGATGTGAGCAGAGAGGAGTGAGGAGTGTGTGTGTGGTGTGTGTGTGTGTGTGTGTGTGTGTGTGTGTGTGTGTGTGTGTGTGTGTGTGTGTGTGTGTGTGTGTGTGTGTGTGTTACCTGCGTCCTGTCCTTTGAGAACGTGTTTCTCACACAGATAAGTGGTCAGGTCTTCCTCCTGGCTTCCTTTGTACCAGTCCTCAATCACGTCCTCATAACGCTCAATCAACACGTCACACTGACACACACACACACACACACACACACACACACACACACACACACACACACACACACACACAGTTTTGTCATGCAATCGTTTTGATGAAAGAAATCAGATTTTGGGTCATGTCATTAAAAGCACCTGTTTCTTAAGGTCGGCCACTTCTGCTGAAGTCTCGTTCCACAGCTCGAAGGGAATATCCATCACCACGTTCACACCTTTATTCACCAAACCATGAAGGGTGGAGAAGGTCTCCGGCATGCCCTGCAGACAGACACACATGATAGTGACTCACACAGGACGGCTTTGGTTCAAGCTGTGAGAGCGAAGCTGGTGGAAAACAAAACAACGAGCTGAAAGACACTAAACAGGTCTGTTTGTGTTGGTGTGTGACTTTGCTGTGTACACAATAACACAAACCAACTGATCGACAGTGCAGCAGCTCACACTCACACACACACACACACACACACACACACACACACACACACACACACACACACACACCTTGGCAAAGCGGTTACTCCCACTTCTCTCCTTGTGCAGATTGTACTCCAACAGCCTCTGACACACATTTTCTACAACCTCGATAAATCGGAGGTCTCTGTGGGGGGGAGAGAGAGGGAGGGGGGGGAGAGAGTTTTACATCATATTACAACAACACAAAAAACATCATCTTGGACTTTGAGGAACTGAAACATTTGACATTTCATAGACCAAAATATTAAAAGGAATAAAGTAGAAAATAATCAACAGATGCAGCTCAGGAGTAATTATTATGTGCATCATTCAAACACTGAAACAAAAGCAAAGATGGCGGAAGAATAACACACCAGAATTTCTAACTTGATAAGAAACTGACACACACACACACACACACACACACACACACACACACACACACACACTTCCTCATTCTATAATAAGACAAAAGGAACTGAACTTGACCAAGTTCCTGTCCCCTGCCGCCCGACAGAGATCCAGAACCCTCCCTGCAGGCGCCGTCAGGGTTTGAGCTTTTCTACTGTGAAACTGAGCTCAACTATTTTCTGCTCTGTCATCCTGCATGTAAAATCACAACACATACACACACACACACACACACACACACACACACACACACACACACACACACTTACGACTTGACATATTTGATCGGCGGCGCCCCCTTGCCGTCGATGAAGCGGTAGTTCCTGTCGATGACCTCTTTGGTCTTTCCGGTCTCATCGAACGCCGACTTCATCTCGATGCTGACAAACTTACACACTGAGGAGACGAGAGAAACACGGTTCTTCTGAGGTCAACACGAACACCTGCTTCCTTCATGAGAACAGCTGTTCCAACAGTCACTGTTACAGCGTGACACAGAGATCCATATCCTCTTACAGGTGAGATATATGGTGAAGATAATAATAAAGCAGGTCACTGTGCACCCGCAGTACAGATCTTACTCATCGTTCTTTCATAAACACATTTCAATTAAGAAAATCTTCTTATTATATTATTAAATAGAATTTACATTTCATTCACGTTGTTATAGTGGGAAGAAGGTGTCGTAATGCCAGCGTAACAGAAATGAATTCAATAATAATAATAATAATAATAATGCCAAAGCTTTACTTAATACAGCTTCACGAGTTATTTACCTTTTTATTATACGACACAAACATTAATATATTCGTGTTCTTCTTTAACCAAATACAGCAGTTTATAAAGACATAATAAATGATGAATTGCATTATTAATGTGTGACTTCTTCCAGAGCAGATGTAGCAGGCATGAAGACATAATGAAAAAGCTAATTGTGTTGGATGTGTTGAAGAAGAAGCTATTTAGAGGATATGGTTGAAATGTATGATTAAGCCCAATGCACACAGGGATTATAATGAAACTAAACGCTGCTAACAGTTACCTTCACATTTGTTAGCAAGATGAACCCAGTCATCGTCCCCTGCAGCCTCAGCTGCTCCGACCGACGCCATTATCAAGAAAAGCGACAAATATGGCGCTAAAATCATAATGTCGGCTCGGTCTGACTGAATATACTCATAAAAGTCGGTTTGTATTTTTAAAAAGGCTGAAAAAGGAGCGTTATCTTTCAGTTTCTACATCCTTTTCTGGCTCTTCACAGCTGCAACACAGTCAAGAAGCGATCACTTCCGCTTTGAGCTCCGGGCCAATCAGAGCTCTAGGAGTGGCAGCCGCTGGACCAATGAGAGGCAGAGGAGGACCAAAGAAGGAACAGTTTAGGAGGTCTCACTCTGCGCCTATACGACAAACAAGAACTGAAACTCTCATTCATTTTCTCCATAGATCTTTATTGTAGTATTATTATTTGGGGGTAAGTGGACGTTGTGAAATGCAACTAAGTTACTCAAGTACTGTACTTAACTACACATTTGAAGTACCAATACTTTACTTGAGGTTTTCCCTTTTATGCAGCTTTATACTTTTACAAACAAGACAAAGATACAAACATATAGAATATGATGCATTGTGTAGAATACACTAAAGAAGTTAAAATTAGCACAACCATAAACCACAACAGGATTAATGCAGAAGTCATAATAATCCAAAAATAGACGCCCTTTATCAGCAGACCATAAACTGCCAAGCCCTTCGGTTAGTAGTGAGTCCTCTTGTTTGAAGAGCATCTTTGGCTTCAGTGTTACCGGTTGGGTTGCACTTTTCAATTTCATCCAACAGAGGGAGCCATGCACATACCTAAAGTATAGCAAGTTATTGTTGGTTATGCAACAGTGTGTGTGTGTGTGTGTTGTGTGTGTGTGCTCATGCTGCCCTGTCAGCATTACAGATATGTGAAGGCCGAGTTGTTACCAACAGTGACACGTGTGCTGGCATTTGATCGGTTTGGGGTCACTGGACATGATTATTTAGCCGACAAGCTGCACGCCGTGTGTGTGTGTGTGTGTGTGTGTGTGTGTGTGTGGGTGAGTGAGTGTTTACATGTGTCAAAAAAACAAGAGCAGATATACCAGAGTTGTTATGTTTAACGAATCACCTGCAGTGCACACGGCACACAGCACTGACACTATCCAGCCATAAAAACGAACAAAAACAAACACAACTCGCAGCCTAATTAACGGAGAAACAGATCAAGTGTACAGTCAGCAGTTTAATCTAATCTCCTTTTAAAGTGCTTCTTGTGGAAGTAACCATAGCAACACTGCTTTAAATGCTTTGACAGCTAACTGAGTCCATCTGATACCTAAAACAGTTTTCTTCTGTTTTAATGGAAGGTGCTTTTCTTGTTCCTTTCGACCACAGAAGAACCTGATCCTGAATGATCTCTCACTAATAAAAGATTTGAACTCGCCTTGAACCATTCAACCAATGAGCTGCTTTACCTGTTACCTGGGGGGGTCTCCGATCGGCTGCCACACTTGTATCTTTATGTTAATTACATTGTTCTAAGCACAATAACAATAAAGATCTATGCTATTATCTTCCTATTGATTTCTACTCCATAAAGACTAATTGAATTGCTGCTTAAATAATCCAACTCAGCACAAAGTATTCTGTAAAAGGTGTTTGAGGATTATTTGCAGAGAAGTACAGAGAACCTCAGTACGTTCCCTGAGGAACTCCTTCACACAACTCTTCAACTCCCCTGCAGGACTTTCACATGTTTCAAGAAGCAGGAATCAGAAACAGGTTTATTGCAAAGTAGTTTTTCACATACACGGAATTAATGTTGATATTTAGTCACAAGAAACACGAGAAAAGAACAAAGTTCTGCAGAAGTATAGAGTCTAAAACGAAGAGGGTAGAATGTGCAAGAATATCCACTAATGTGCAAATGTTCACAGTATAAAGAACATGTGCACATGCATCCTGTAATACATTGTGATGTTGTGTGCTTCAATGTGTGTGACTGCCTGTATGTGTGTATGAGTGAGAGGGAATAAAGGGATGCATTTCTCAGTAGTTCAATAATAGTCCAGTTTTTCTAAGAGGTGCTTCAGTTTACTGTTGCCTGCCAAAAGGACATCCAGCTTCTCATTCACACACACGCACACACACACAGATCGCTGTGTGTCTCATAGCAGAATTTGACACTGAGTTGGTGGAGGGGAGGTTGATGTAGAGAGAGAAAGAGAGAGAGAGATGAAAGCTGTTTTTTATTCAGCAGTGCAGCCCACACAACGGGCAAGCGAGGGCTTTGTTAAAAAAAACTCTCATCTCTCTCTCCCTTGCTCTCCTTTTCAGCTGTTCCTTGAATAAAATAATAATACATTCAGATTATATAGCAGGTTGTTGAAAAGCTCTCTCGCTCTCAACACATGGTATTAAAAGAACAAAAAAAGGGCAGCTTTTAACAGATTAGAGCGATGTGCATGTACACAAACAATGCAGTGACACCAACCTGATCACATCTCAGACAACAGAAAGAGTCCAGGTGAATGTGAGGACAGGCTTTCAATCCAAACTCAAAAAGCTTTTATTAAAAGCTTGCATTGAAAATGTGAACGCTGGTTACAGGCTGAACATAGTTTACCAAACATTTACATTTCAGATAAAAGTTGTTTTTGGTGAAAATGTAATGCTGCATTCAAATGGTGCCGCAATGATCGGAAAAATTAGTTCTCGACCGGGAAAATATTTGTGAATGTGTCTTCAACAACTCAGAAAGTTGGCGATAATTTTGGTGCACGAGTCTTTGAGTCGACGTCGTATTACGAAGAAACATTATATCATTTGCATATCAATCAGCATTTCCCTGGAACGCTATCGATATGTTTAAACGTTCTGAAGAATAAAACACAACACGCACAGCTCATGAACGCATCGAAGTCCGAAGAAAGACTTCCTAACTCGGTTAATTGGACCTTCCCGGGAGCACTTGAATGCACCATTCAACTGGCAGCTAGCTTATTAAATAACGTAATTATATGTCCAGCTGTGCTGATACGTACAGGAATCTTTGCTAAAGAGGCTAACACGATCGTTTAAAATATGTGTACTGTAGCTTTAAGAGATCCATTAATTGGAACGCAGGGGGCGTGGCCTAATTAATACCAGCCCCTGGCGTACCTGTCCACATAATTCTGTCCAAATACATAATTTAAATAATAAAAATCAGTTTGACGACACAGTGCAGGTAAACTACTGATAACTACGTTTACATCGTGAACCCAGCTGACGGAAGGATCTACTTTATCAGAAGCGCCTCAGCTTTATGGTGAACAGGTTCCTCGCTGCACTCGCTCCGTCAGAGACAGTCGAGCATCTCAGAGTCCTCGTCTCGAAAGGTGGCTAAAAATAACCCGAGCTGCAGAGCTGGAGCAGACAGAGCAAGTGTTCCTGTTCACCAGGACTCTAAGCTCCTTTTCTGCTCTCGGAGGTGAAAATGTGTTTTATGTTTATCAGTTAAAAGAAGAGGAACCACCTGAACGCACTCATAATGTGAAACTGTTTCTAAAATAAGAAAGAGGCACATCAGAGGAGACAGGAAAGGAGTCAAAGAAGACGTCAGCACAGCCCAGTTGTCTAAGGATGCCTTTATTAAAGAGTCAACAACGTGCGCTAGTCGTCCGCTTCTAGAAAAATAACACAGCCAAACATTCATCCGTGTGGAAATCCCAAAAAACAAAGAGAAACAAGGACAGTTTTATCTTTAAAGCTCAAAATCCCTTTAGAAGGTGAGAGGGGAACCTGAATGATGCCATATATATGTACTGTATATGTGTGTGTGTGTGTGTGTGTGATGAGCAGCCCCGCCTTTGTCTTAAAGGAACAGTACATCTTCTTGTGTGTCAGCGTCATGTTCACGTCTGACTGTCGGCAGGAATACGGGAAAACTACCTCCCAGATTTTCATGAAACTTAGTGGAAGGGTTCAGCGAGGAAGAAGGAAGAACTCAGTGTAATTTGGAGAAAATATACAAAATAATTTTTAACATTGCGAGATTGTGCTGCATTTATGTGGTTTTGGAATAATCGGAAAAATGTGTTCCTCACTGGGAAAAGTCTGTACGGACCGAGGAAGTGTAGTTCAACTGCCCCATGGACGACTCTCTCTGTATAATAGATTTAAGAACTGACAGAAGGGCGGGACTGAGAGGGGAAAGCTGCGATGACGAATGCACTGCTTCAGCACCACGGACAGCGCCGTGGATTCATCAACACGCAGCACAGATCCTGCAGAGCCGTGGACTCAACACAAAGGATCATTGAACTGAACACCCGCTCGGCCCCTGCACTCTCTCTGCTACTTAGGGATGGAGGGGGGGGGGTTCTTTTGCTAACAAGGTGGATGGCGCCCCCCCCCCCCCCTCCTCAAGATGCCTACTGAACAGGATAGTGGCATCGTGACGTCTGCGTTTGGTGGGTAGATACGGACATGGCATGTGTGTGTGTGTGTGTGTGTGTACCTCTGAAGGTGGTCTGTTCAGATGGATTCAGGGTCATGTGATGCAACAACCCTCCCCTCTCACACACACTTCTCAGATCTATAACAGTGGACACGACTGTCCTCTGGTTGCCTTGGAGTCAGAGTGAAGCCACACAGGACTATTAGCGCCCTGTGTGTGTGTGTGTGTGTGTGTGTGTGTGTGTGTGTGTGTGTATGTGTGTGTGTGATCCACATTACAGAGATCACACAGGGTCATTAAAGTGGACTGGAGGCTGCAGCCGCCTCAAACTATTTACAGTCAAGCCTGCAGCTGGTCAGTGGTCACGTGTGTGTGTGTGTGTGTGTGTGTGTGTGTGTGTGTGTTAACCCTGGATGAGTTATCCTTTGCATCCCTGATTTCAAAATAAAACTCGTTTTCATTTTATTTTATTTCCCTTTATAAACCTCGGCCCCTGCGGTTGCCATGGCAGTTGACGAGGTGTGATTGATGATCACACCCGTCCGGCGCGGTGCGTGCGATGCTCAGCGTGGCCCTGATTATAGGGTGGTGACATGCAGGGCTGGTTGCCGTGGTAACCAAGAGAATCCAGGCGTTGTGTTTCCTCTTCTTCTGCTCTTTCCTGCTCGCTGAAGTGAGATCACATTGTGATGACTAAACGCAGCTTTGACGAATGTTTTCATGGAGTTTAATTTAGAAGAGTTTTGTCAACACAGAAGAGGCGTGAACGCTAAACTGCTCTGAAATATAAATGTTACCTCAGCTCCAAGAATAACTTAGAATAAATGTAAAAAACATTTCCACATTAAAAGCACACTTTGGATGCATCAATGTTAAAACACTGATGACATCATTGAATGTTTATCTTTGTGTTTCGTACGTTAACAAACCATTTAAAAGCTTAACATTCTAAAACGTATTAATATTTGGTATCAAGACTGATGCTGTGGGAATGATATTAATATATAATGTTTTTATAGCAGTACAACAAAGTTAGAACGTTTAGTGGAAGCCGGGCAGCCGCAGGACAGGTCACCTTTACACCGCTACACCTTTACACACCTTCACACCTTTACAACCCTACAAACAATACAACACTCACCCCTACAAACCTTCAACCGCTACAACCCACAACACTTCACACCTTTCACCGTTACACAACCTTACACACCCTACAAACAACACCTTCAACCGCTACACCAACCTTACAACCTTCACACCACCTTACAAACCCTACAAACCTTACACACACCTTTACACCTTACAACACTTTCACACCTTACACCTTTCACACTTACACTTTCACACCTTTACACCTTCACACCTTTACAACCTTCACACCTTTACACCTTCACACCTACCTTTCCACCTTTCACACTTTACACCTTCACACCTTCACACCTTACACTTTCACACCTTCACACCTTCACACCTTTACACACCTTCACCCTTTACCTTTCACTTCACACCTTCACACCTTCACACCTTTACACCTTCACACTTTCACACCTTCACACCTTTACACCTTCACACCTTACACCTTCACACCTTTACACTTTCACAACCCTTACACTTTCACAACCTTCACACCTTCACACCTTCACACCTTCACACCTTCACACCTTCACACCTTCACACCTTCATACCTTCACACCATTCATACCTTCACACCTTACACTTTCACACCTTTACACTTTCAACACCTTCACACCTTCACACCTTCACACCTTCACACCTTCACACCTTCAATACCTTCACACCTTCATACCTTCACAACCTTTACACTTTCACACCTTTACAACACCTTCACACCTTCACACCTTCACACCTTCACACCTTCATACCTTCACACCTTTACACTTTCACAACCTTCACACCTTTACACCTTTTACACTTTCACACCTCACACCTTTACACACCTTCACACCTTTACACCTTACACTTTCACACCTTCACACCTTTACACCTTCACACCTTCACACCTTCACAGCTCACTGTCAGACACAATCCACAGTTCTCTCACTAACAATCCGTCAACGCTGCTGACGACATGTGATCACGTTGTGCTCTTGTTTCGTGTATTTACACTTTGATTTGAATTGATTTTGAGTCCTTTCAGCTCTTTGTTTTGGTCTTCAGAAAAAGTTGAGTTGCTTAGTTGTATATTATTTGTCTGTCGTTTGGAGCTTTGCAGGTGAAGAGTGAGTTTTTTAAGAGCTTTTTGAATGAAGACAAACAAAGTCGATGAGGACGGAAAGCGCAGGTTGGAAACAAAGAGCTAAAAGGGGCTAAAAAGGACGGCAGAGTTAACCACAAGCAAGCCCTTTCACTTTACGTTCAGTCATTTAATGAGTTGTTGTTGCAACTTGAAGACACATTCACAAATATTTTCCCGGTCGGGAACTCAGTTTTCCGACCGGTTTGAATGCAGCATTAGTGAACCGTCACTTTCTTCTTACATTTTCACCCGAAACAAAACTTTTATCTGAAGTAAATGTCAGTGAATGTAAATGTTTAGTAAACTATGTTGCAGATTTTCAATGCAAGTTTTTACATGTTGTTGATTGATTGGATTCCCCTCGACTCTCTCTCTGGTCTGTGATGCTGTCAGCGAGCAGGTGTGTCACAGTGCATCATTAATTATGAGTGTTATTTATATTGTATTCACGACAGCTTTAGGTTCAGCTTTGTTTGCTCAAGATTAAAGTCATGTTGTCCTGTGAGGCGCCTGGCGGTTAAAGTTTGTCTCTTTGTTTCTGTAGGGATGTCAAAGGGCGTGACGCCGGCAGCGTCGCAGCTTTCTGTGATTACAGCATGTCGAGCGGGGGTAATCGGGTCTCCATGGTTACACCGTGACATTCTTGGGATGTTGATTCATCGGTTGAGGCTTTCTGCCGCCGCCGCTGCCAAGACAGCTGGTGGTGAGGTCACAGCGTCTGCCGGAGGTGCACGCGCGTGTGTGTGTGTGTGTGTGTGTGTGTGTGTGTGTGTGTGTGTGGTGACGGTTAGTCAAAGAGAGAAAGGGAAAGATGGATGAATTAGGAGGAAGAGGAGATAACACAGAGAGAGGGAGGTGGACTCTGGAGAGATCGAATAAAGGGCAAAACATTTGGCCAGGAGCTTCTCATCACACCAGCTGTGTGTGTGTGTGTGTGTGTGTGTGTGTGTGTGTGTGTGTGTGTGTGTGTGTGTGTTGCAGGTAACTGTGGTTATTTTGATCAAACATGCATAATTTCTCTACTTTCTCCTCTGACAGTCTTATATTAACCAGAGTAAAATTCAAAGCCTCTGCTCATGCCGACCTCTTGAAGTCGCCGCGCTGAGCGACTTCAAGAGAGAAAAAAAATCATGATGAAATTCTGGTGAAACTTCCCTTTAAAATAGATTTTCCCAGATAGAAAGGCAAACTCGTCTACTCCTCCCCCCCCCCCCCCTCTTTCTCCCTTACCTCCCAGTTTTACCTCCCTTTGTCTTCTCCTTCATTTCCACCCATTCACACATCCTCCGTCCCTCCTCACAACAAATGTCACCGTGTATTTTATTCATCAGGTTAAAGTGTACTTATTAAGGAAGAGCTGAACGAGAAGCCAGGGTATCGTAGGCAACTCAAATAGAAGCAAAGACAGTCTTTAGAAACCAGAATAGTCCTCATTACTATTATTAGAAGTCTCTTATTATTATTATTATTATTATTATTATTATTATTACTAGTATAACCGTTAGGATAAAATAAAGTTCCTTGGCCCTTGTTGATGCAGAGAGAGAGGGTGCAGGCTATCGACAGCAGAGCAATGGTTCCATGTCGTTTCCATTCCTGGCTTAAATCCATCTCTTCCAGTTAAAGGGGAGGTTATTCCAATTGTCCCGGTCAATTTGGCAATTTTTAAGTTTCATTTGGAAGCAGAAATCATTTCATTTCAGGGTTCCTTTAAAATTCCAGTGGATTTATTTCCATTTTTAATCCGTCGCAGATTTGACGTTTGGTTTAAAGAGACAGAAGAAATGATGTGTTGAAAACCAAACTTCCCATAATTCCCTTGTGAAAAGTGTCTTCGGCTCACTTGTAATTCCGTGATAATCTTGCGTTTGAATCTCCCGGAGGAAAGACGAAAACATTGAACTCTCCCTTTAAATCTCCTTCTTCTCTTGTGGCACGCGTGGGACATGGCAGACGTTGATGAAGACAAGTTTGGCGTGACTGACGAATATGAATAAGTCAACTCTCTGTGGTCCTTTCAAACTACAATGATGAAGAGTGATGAAGAGTGTCAGAGACGACTAAAGCTATTATATGTGTTTGATGGTTTCGCCATGTAAAGGTTGAAGCGTGAAAGGCTCAGCGAAAGCGACAGTAATGACCGTACGCAGCGTGGAGCGCGATATGGAAGCTAATTTTAATTTGTTTTAAATCCAGTTTTTATAATAAATGAATGTTCTCATATTCTTACTGAAAAGAAAGAGTCTTACACTGAGTGGCTTGAAAACCGCCCTTAAGTCACCTCGCTAGCTAGTTAGTTCACTGTGTTAGCTCTCTAGCTACGTAGCCCACTCAGTAGCGGCTAGCTTGGTATCTTGCTCGCTATCGTTGCTAGCTAACGTGTATAGGACATTCTTTTTGAATTGACACGAGTGGATAAAGAAGTGTCTGCACCAGGTGATGTCAAACTGTCTTTATGAACATCTGCCATCTGTCCTCGCAGAACCGTCACCGAACCCGCTCCGTTCTCCGAAATGTCGCGTTCTAGAATTCGCCCGCAGCATTGCGGAACCTGTCCCGCTGAGTTCCAGGACAGATCCCGCCGACCGCTCTCTCTCTGTCTCTCTCCCTCTGAACGTGTTCAGCCATTTTGCAAACAAAAAAAGAAAACCAGTTTGGTTGTCCGTCTCTCCTATAGCTGCGTGGTGACAGAGTCCTCTATGACCTCACAGCTGTCCTCTATGACATCGTCGCAGGGTCCCACCCACCCGCCGATCATCATCACCCCTCCTCCATCCACGCCGCCCTCGTGCGCTCCTCCCACGCCTCCGCCCTGGAAAACGTCCTCGCTGGAGTCCAGGAGGCGCGAGCTGGACTCGGACATGTTGGAAGCACAGTGCAGGGATTGGCAGGGGCACGGGGGCGGGAGGGGCAGCGCCAGGAGCGAGTCCCGCCCGTTCGTTCTCCGCGGGGAGAACGACGGGTTACTGATGTCGACTGAGCGGCCCACCTCGTTCAGGTGAGTGTCGCTCCTGGTCACGTTACTGAGTCCGAAGTCGGAGTGGCTGTGGCTCCCCAGGGGGCGGAGCAACCCGTCAGAGATGGTGTAGGAGGACGGGGACTGGAGGGGGAGAGGCGTGGGTGGGGCTCTGCGTTTGGAGCGAGAGAACAGGTAGGAGAGGCGCTTGAAAGAGTCCGTCTTTGATCCTGGAGTCGAGAGGCGCTGCAGGCGGCTCCTCGTGCGAGCGAATGACGAGGAGAACGATGAGGAGAACGATGATGACGGGGAAGGGGAGGCTGGCGTTGGAGGACGAAGGGATGACGGTCGTCTTTAGCCCGTTGCTCTTTGGTTTCCCGTCCTCTTCCTCCTCCTCTTCCCCCCAACCAATGCCCTCCTCCAGCTCCTCCTCCTCGCCCTCTCCCCCTCCTTCTATCCGGGTCATCCCAGAGATGGAGCACACCAAGGCGGACACGCCCAGCGTCGGGGGCGGCCTCGGGTCGTCCTCCAGCGGGGTCATGAAAGACACGCCCTTGGACCTGTGACCTGCACAGCCGTCACCCGATTCGCTGTCATCCTCCGAGGCCATGGCGCCGTCGTCTCTCGCTGTCTCGCTGGAGGAGGAGTAATGGCGCCGGGGAGGACGGCGGTTGCCGAGGAGATCCAAGACCTCGTAGCGGAAACTGGAGATGTCCTGCTTCAACTCCTGAAGGAGACAAAGAGAGAAGTGTTTAATTACTGGAAACACTAAAATGTGTTCTGTGGTTTTAGTGAAATCTCTCTTTGTTATTTTAAAGTATTTCAAACAACAAAGATAAAAGAAAAGAAAGATGAAAGTGTTGGAGATAAACTGCATTTGTTACCAGGAAGCTTGAAATGGAATAAATATCTGACACTCAGGGAAACAAGATTAACAGAGAGAGAGAGAATAACAGTGAAGGAGGGTGAGGAGGGGAAGTGGAAGAGAGGAGTCGGTGACTGGATGAGAGGGGGGAGGTGAAACATCAGTTTGTAGAGACAGAAGGTGAAGAGGAGGGTAAGGACTCAGGAGGAGGGAGGTGAAGAGGGGGAGGTCAACAGGAGCAGGAGAGAGAGAGAGACAGACACAGGCAGAGAGAGAGAGAGAGAGAGAGAGAGAGAGAGAGAGAGAGACAGAGACAGAGAGAGAGAGAGAGAGAAGAGAGATAGAGAGAGAGAAGAACAGAAGCAGAGAGAGATAGAGACAAGACGAGAGAGCGATATAGAGAGAGACAAGAGAGAGAGACAGAGAG
>NW_021166825.1:20000-30889 GCF_900634415.1 Cottoperca gobio | reverse complement strand
CTCACTACACACACACATCTGGATCATCACAACTCTCACTACACACACACATCTGGATCATCACAACTCTCACTACACACACATCTGGATCATCACAACTCTCACTACACACACACATCTGATCATCACAACTCTCACTACACACACACATCTGGATCATCACAACTCTCACTACACACACATCTGGATCATCACAACTCACTACACACACATCTGGATCATCACAACTCTCACTACACACACACATCTGGATCATCACAACTCTCACTACACACACATCTGGATCATCACAACTCTCACTACAACATCACACATCTGGATCATCACAACTCTCACTACACACACACATCTGGATCATCACAACTCTCACTACACACACACATCTGGATCATCACAACTCTCACTACACACACACATCTGATCATCACAACTCTCACTACACACACACATCTGGAATCATCACAACTCTCACTACACACACCATCTGGATCATCACAACTCTCACTACAACACACACTCTGGATCATCACAACTCTCACTACACACACATCTGGATCATCACAACTCTCACTACACACACAATCTGGATCATCACAACTCTCACTACACACACATCTGGATCAATCACAACTCTCACTACACACACACATCTGGATCACACAACTCTCACTACACACACAGTCTGGATCATCACAACTCTCACTACACACACTCTGGATCATCACAACTCTCACTACACACACATCTGGATCATCACACAACTCTCACTACACACACACATCTGGAATCATCACAACTCCCTACAACACACACACATCCTGATCATCACAACTCTCACTACACACACAACATCTGAATCATCAACAACAACTCTCACTACACACACACCATCTGAATCATCACAACTCTCACTACACACAACACTCTGATCATCACAACTCTCACTAACACACACATCTGGATCATCACAACTCCTCACTACACACAACATCTGGAATCATCAACAACTCTCACTACACACACACACATCTGGATCATCTACAACTCCTCACTACAACACACACATCTGGATCATCACAACTCTCACTACACACACACATCTGGATCATCACAACTCTCACTACACACACACATCTGGATCATCACAACTCTCACTACACACACATCTGGATCATCACAACTCTCACTACACACACACATCTGAATCATCACAACTCTCACTACACACACACATCTGAATCGAATCATCACAACAATCATCCAACTCTACAACACACATCTGGATCATCACAACTCTCACTACACACACACATTCTGGATCATCACAAACTCTCACTACACACACATCTGGATCATCACAACTCTCACTACACACACACATCTGGATCATCTCAACTCTCACTACACACACACATCTGGATCATCTCAACTCTCACTACACACACACATCTGGATCATCACAACTCTCACTACACACACACATCTGAATCATCACAACTCTCACTACACACACACATCTGAATCATCACAACTCTCACTACACACACACATCTGGATCATCACAACTCTCACTACACACACACATCTGGATCATCACAACTCTCACTACACACACATCTGGATCATCACAACTCTCACTACACACACACATCTGGATCATCACAACTCTCACTACACACATCTGGATCATCACAACTCTCACTACACACACACATCTGAATCATCACAACTCTCACTACACACACATCTGGATCATCACAACTCTCACTACACACCACACATCTGGATCATCACAACTCTCACTACACACATCTGGATCATCACAACTCTCACTACACACACACATCTGGATCATCACAACTCTCACTACACACACACATCTGAATCATCACAACTCTCACTACACACATCTGGATCATCACAACTCTCACTACACACACATCTGGATCATCACAACTCTCACTACACACACACATCTGGATCATCACAACTCTCACTACACACACATCTGGATCATCACAACTCTCACTACACACACACATCTGGATCATCACAACTCTCACTACACACACACATCTGGATCATCACAACTCTCACTACACACACATCTGGATCATCACAACTCTCACTACACACACATCTGGATCATCACAACTCTCACTACACACACATCTGAATCATCACAACTCTCACTACACACACACATCTGAATCATCACAACTCTCACTACACACACATCTGGATCATCACAACTCTCACTACACACACACATCTGGATCATCACAACTCTCACTACACACACACATCTGGATCACAACTCTCACTACACACACATCTGAATCATCACAACTCTCACTACACACACATCTGGATCATCACAACTCTCACTACACACACACATCTGGATCATCTCAACTCTCACTACACACACACATCTGGATCATCTCAACTCTTACTACACACACACATCTGGATCATCACAACTCTCACTACACACACACATCTGAATCATCACAACTCTCACTACACACACATCTGGATCATCACAACTCTCACTACACACACACATCTGGATCATCTCAACTCTCACTACACACACACATCTGGATCATCACAACTCTCACTACACACACACATCTGAATCATCACAACTCTCACTACACACACATCTGGATCATCACAACTCTCACTACACACACACATCTGGATCATCACAACTCTCACTACACACACATCTGGATCATCTCAACTCTCACTACACACACACATCTGGATCATCTCAACTCTCACTACACACACACATCTGGATCATCACAACTCTCACTACACACACACATCTGGATCATCACAACTCTCACTACACACAACATCTGGATCATCACAACTCTCACTACACACACACATCTGGATCATCAACAACTCTCACTACACACACATCTGGATCATCACAACTCTCACTACACACACACACATCTGGATCATCACAACTCTCACTACACACACACATCTGGATCATCACAACTCTCACTACACACACATCTGGATCATCACAACTCTCACTACACACACAATCTGGATCATCACAACTCTCACTACACACACATCTGAATCATCACAACTCTCACTACACACACATCTGGAATCATCAACAACTCTCACTACACACACACATCTGAATCATCACAACTCTCACTACACACACACATCTGGATCATCACAACTCTCACTACACACACATCTGGATCATCACAAACTCTCACTACACACACATCTGGATCATCACAACTCTCACTACACACACATCTGGATCATCACAACTCTCACTACACACACATCTGGATCATCACAACTCTCACTACAACACATAACCAACAACATCTGGATCATCACAACTCTCACTACACACACACATCTGATCATCACAACTCTCACTACACACACATCTGGATCATCACAACTCTCACTACACACACACACATCTGAATCATCACAACTCTCACTACACACACACATCTGGATCATCACAACTCTCACTACACACACACATCTGGATCATCTCAACTCTCACTACACACACATCTGAATCATCACAACTTTCACTACACACACATCTGAATCATCACAACTCTCACTACACACATCTGGATCATCACAACTCTCACTACACACATCTGGATCATCACAACTCTCACTACACACACACATCTGGATCATCACAACTCTCACTACACACACACATCTGAATCATCACAACTCTCACTACACACACATCTGGATCATCACAACTCTCACTACACACACACATCTGAATCATCACAACTCTCACTACACACACACATCTGGATCATCACAACTCTCACTACACACACACATCTGGATCATCTCAACTCTCACTACACACACATCTGGATCATCTCAACTCTCAACTCTCAGATCTGCACCTCGTGGTTGGAGAAGAGTCGGACGCCCTCCATCTGGTGGAAGACGGGATAGTGGCTGGCGTCGATCTCGTCCCGCCTGTAGACGTCTCCGGCCAACAGAAAGGCGTCCAGCCCGGCGCTCACCAGCTCCCGCTGGTGGGCCGAGGTGTGGGCGCGGAGCATCGTCGTCCTGCAACACGTGACGTTAGTGATGTCCTCAAACCCTCCACAGTGTAACTCATAGAGCAAAGACCCACAGGTGCATTGTAGGTGTTGACTCTCACCTGTTCAGGTAATAGTTATCTCCTGGCTTCCTGCTGGGGTGTTCGGGCGGGATCAGCAAGCTGTTAGTGAAAAGGTTTAGGAAACAATAAACGTGAGATGTTTGAATAAAGACGGACAGCTGACGTTGGAGACGTATTTTGGGATTGTCTTTATAAAGTCTTTGTGTCGTCGTGTCAATCCTACTTTAAAGCCTTTATTCTATAATCTGATGTTTGATGTCACTAAATAATGATAATAATAACAACAATAATAATAATAACAACAACAATAATAATAATAACAACAATACTACTAATAATAACAACAATAATAATAACAATACTACTAATAATAATAACAACAATAATAATAATAACAATAACAATAATAATAACAATAATAATAACAATAACAATAATAATAACAACAACAATAACAACAATATAATAATAATAACAACAATAATAATAATAATAACAACAATACTACTAATAATAACAACAATAATAACAACAATAATAATAACAATAATAATAATAACAACAATAATAATAATAACAATAATAACAACAACAACAATACTAATAATAACAATAATAATAATAACAACAACACAATAATAACAATACTACTAATAATAATAACAACAACAATAATAATAATATTAATAATAATAATAACAACAATAATAACAATAATAACAACAACAACAATAATAATAATAATATTAATAATAATAATAATAACAATAATAACAATAATAACAACAACAACAATACTAATAATAACAATAATAATAACAACAACAACAATAATAACAATACTACTACTAATAATAATAACAATAACAACAATAACAATAATATGTGATGAAGCTGCTCACCTGTCGAAGTTCTGCTGCACGGTAACCACGGGGCTCAGGTTGTCATGGACAGAGAAGAGCGGGTTGCCCCCGCGACCAACGTAAGCACTGTGGAGGGAGGGAAGAGCTGCAGAGTGAACACACAACACACACACACACACACACAACAACACCACACACAACACACACAACAACACGCACACAAAACAACAACACGCACACAAAACAACAACACGCAACAAAACACATAAACACACACACAACAACACACAAAAACAACAACACACAAAAACAACAACACACACACAACAAAACACACAAACAACACACACACACAACAACAACACACACACCACAACAACACACACAACAACAAACACAACAATATACACACAACAACACACACCACAACAACAACACACACACAACAACACACACCACAACAACACACACAACACACACACACAACAACACACACACACACACAACAACACACACCACAACACACACAACAACACACACCACAACAACAACAACACACACCACAACAACAACACACACAAAAACAACACACACCACAACAACACACACACAACAACACACACCACAACAACACACACACACAACAACACACACAACAACACACACACAACAACAACAACACACCACAACAACACACACACACACAACAACACACACACCACAACAACACTCACAACAACAACACACACACACCACAACAATACACACACACACCACAACACACACAACACACACCACAACAACACACACACCAACAACAACACACACACACCACAACAACACACACACCACAACAACACACACACAACACACACAATACACACAACAACAACACACACACACACAATAACACACACAACAACAAACTTCAGAGAATCTGAAACCTCACTGTCACTAAATTAAAGTCAGACGTAGTATATTATATATTATTATTATAAACTAAACATAGTATATTATATATTATTATTATAAACTAAACATAGTATATTATATATTATTATTATTATAAACGTAGTATATTATATATTTTATTATAAACTAAACATAGTATATTATATATTATTATTATTATAAACGTAGTATATTATATATTATTATTATAAACTAAACATAGTATATTATATATTATTATTATAAACTAAACGTAGTATATTATATATTATTATTATAAACGTAGTATATTATATGTTATTATTATAAACTAAACGTAGTATATTATATATTATTATTATTATTATAAACATAGTATATTCTATATTATTATTATAAACGTAGTATATTATATATTATTATTATAAACTAAACATAGTATATTATATATTATTATTATAAACTAAACATAGTATATTATATATTATTATTATAAACTAAACATAGTATATTATATATTATTATTATAAACTAAACATAGTATATTATATATTATTATAATAAACTAAACATAGTATATTATATATTATTATTATTATAAACGTAGTATATTATATATTATTATTATAAACTAAACATAGTATATTATATATTATTATTATTATAAACGTAGTATATTATATATTATTATTATAAACTAAACATAGTATATTATATATTATTATTATTATAAACGTAGTATATTATATATTATTATTATAAACTAAACATAGTATATTATATATTATTATTATAAACTAAACGTAGTATATTATATATTATTATTATAAACGTAGTATATTATATATTATTATTATAAACTAAACATAGTATATTATATATTATTATTATAAACTAAACATAGTATATTATATATTATTATTATAAACTAAACATAGTATATTATATATTATTATTATAAACGTAGTATATTATATATTATTATTATAAACTAAACATAGTATATTATATATTATTATTATAAACGTAGTATATTCTATATTATTATTATAAACTAAACATAGTATATTATATGTTATTATTATAAACTAAACGTAGTATATTATATATTATTATTATAAACTAAACATAGTATATTATATATTATTATTATAAACTAAACGTAGTATATTATATATTATTATTATAAACGTAGTATATTATATATTATTATTATAAACTAAACGTAGTATATTATATATTATTATTATAAACGTAGTATATTATATATTATTATTATAAACTAAACATAGTATATTATATATTATTATAAACGTAGTATATTACATGTTATTATTAATAAACTAAACGTAGTATATTATATATTATTATTATAACTAAACATAGTATATTCTATATTATTATTATAAACGTAGTATATTCTATATTATTATTATAAACTAAACATAGTATATTATATGTTATTATTATAAACTAAACGTAGTATATTATATGTTATTATTATAAAACTAAACTAGTATAATTATATATTATTATTATAAACTAACATAGTATATTATATATATTATTATAAACGTAGTATATTATATATTATTATTATAAACTAAACATAGTATATTATATATTATTATTATAAACGTAGTATATTAGTATTATTATTATAAACTAAACATAGTAGTATATATTAGTATGTATTATAAACTAAACATAGTATATTATATATTATTATTATAAACGTAGTAATATTTATATTATTATTATAAACTAAACATAGTATATTATATATTAATTATTATAAACTAAACATAGTATATTATATATTATTATTATAAACGTAGTATATTACTTTATTATAACTAAAAGTATATATATATATATTATTATAACGTAGTATATTACTATTATTATAAACTAAACGTATATATTATAGATTATTATGAATAAACTAAACAATAAGTATATTATTATTATATATTATAAACGTATAAACGTAGTATATTACATGTTATTATTATAAACTAAACATAGTATATTATATGTTATTATTATAAACTAAACATAGTATATTATATATTATTATTATTATTATTATAAACATAGTATATTCTATATTATTATTATAAACTAAACATAGTATATTATATATTATTATTATTATAAACTAAACATAGTATATTATATGTTATTATTATAAACTAAACGTAGTATATTATATATTATTATTATTATTATTATAAACATAGTATATTCTATATTATTATTATAAACGTAGTATATTATATATTATTATTATAAACTAAACATAGTATATTATATATTATTATTATAAACTAAACATAGTATATTATATATTATTATTATAAACTAAACATAGTATATTATATATTATTATTATAAACTAAACATAGTATATTATATTATTATAGTATTATTATTATAACTAAACATAGTATATTATATATTATTATTATTATAAACTAAACGTAGTATATTATATATTATTATTATAAACTAAACATAGTATTAAATTAGAAGTATTGATTAATAAACTGAAGCAGAGAAACATCCGGCTCAGGGTTCGGGTTGTGTTCTGCATGTGTCTCATTGATCTGACAGAATACTCACTCGCTTAACAAAACAGATTAATTAGGATTAAACTTCCCGACTGTGTACGAAGAAGTTCAGATAATCTCAATTTTAACAACGTAATAAATAATTCTGCTGCCTAATGAGTACTTCTACTTTAATGTGGATCACAGTGAAGAGATGACGTCCTCGGAGCGTGCTGCAGTGAGTTACTCTCGACTTAATATAATATTTATGTTGTAGACAAACATTCGGAAGCTGTTGATCACGTCTCCTGCGTGTTGAAAGATTACCCAGCAGCCCTTTGGGTGTCGTCAGAGCTGCTTTGCTGCGGTCACAGCCAACAGGTTTTTCTAAAGACTAAAGTTCAGGACCCGTGAAATGGCAGCGCCATAAAGCAGCGTCATACGACACACCGACTTCTTAATGACTTCTGAATGCTGCAAGAATGCGCTCGCTGCTGTTAATGGCGAGTGTGGAATATAACCATAATGCACTGCAGCAGAACCGTTACGCACCTGAAGACACACGGACCTGCGGAGAGCGTACATGCACGCTCCCTGTAACACACGTTACTACCACACTACTTAGTACCAAGAAGATTCAATATGTCCCAATACCAGGACGTACGACTGCGAGCGTTTCTGGATGTTCTGACCCACAATCCCCTGCATGACCCGATGATATGCTCAGGGTATGTCAGGGCAGCTGCAGGACGTGCCAACAGTTGTAAAGATATCTTCCTTTAAGGAATCAGGATTGTGCACTTTGTGGAACCATCAGCAGCAGGAACACTGAAGGGATCCTAACGGGAGAACTCCCATGATGCACTGCTGCCGCACCACACTCCAGCTTTCACTGGTGTTTTGAAAGTGAGACCCGGTGGCAGGATCTGGCCTTGTGCTTTTGGTGCGTACCTGTAGAAGTGAGCTTTGATCCGCTCCTTGATCAGCCACAGAGGATGATGGGGCTGGTTGTGGAGGTTGCGTCCGACTCTGGACAGGATCCTCTGCGTGACGTTGGTGAAGTCATCGCGGCGGTAGGAGTGGCCTAACACCTCCACAGAGTCCTGACCAATCACAGGCTGAGGGGCGGGGCCATCCGTGCTGAGGCGTCTGCAGGATGCCGCGCTGCCATTGTACAGGAGCGTCGACAGACAGCAGCGATGGAGCAGAGGGAGGGGCGGGCGCTGCAGGAGGGGGAGCAGCGAGGACAGGGGGGGGTTCCTGAGTCTCATGATGATCCGTCCATGGAGCTGGAGACACGAGACATTAGAACACGTTAGATTAGCTTTAGCATGTAGCTGCAGGTTAGAACTAAAATAACACTTCACAGCGTTGTTACATTTCTGCTTTGTTGTTGGAAACATTGATATCTGACAGTTCAGTTAACGTCGGAGGACCTGGAGCTGCTGGAGGTAACGCCAGCATGTTGGGGAGGGTGTTTGCAACATGGACGCAGCGATCCGGCTTTCTCAGCTCTACAACTGAAGATGCCAGTTTCATTAGGTGTCCGTAGAGCAGCTACATGCTTGTTGTTAGCTCCCTCAGCTCTGCGATCGCGCCCCTGATGCAGGACGTACGGGCACATGACGTGTAAAACATACAATAAATGATTAGATCAGACCTATCGGTGCAAACTTAGTCTGCAAGCGAAGCGGCATGTAAAGGACACGTAGCGGCATTCATCAAAGTATTCTCAGACTTGTTTTTGGCCCCCAGGGGGCAGCAGACCTAATAAAGTCTTTGTGTTTGTGTCCTCCAATGTTCCCTCCTTTAGCTCTGGTTTGGGTCTCCACCTACTCCTGAGGGAAGATCTGTCTCTTTAGCAGCTGAGCACAGAGTGGTGTCTGCCATCAGTCAAAGAGCTTTATCATGTCAGTGGATAGAGGAGAGGAGGGAAACGAGCGGGGCGTCAATTTAGAGACCATCGTAAAACACGGCAGCTTCTCAGTGGAGGTCAGCGGAGGCGAGGGCGACTAATTACTTTAGAATTGCAGAAATGGGCAAAACATTAAAAAAAACTTGCAAAAGGTCGAATCACTTCTCTCTGTCCTTCTTTCCATCATTCAACCTTTGACAACCGCCCTTTCATCTGTCCCCCTCAAATATTTGTCCACACACACAGACACACACACACACACACACACACACACACAGAGCATCCCTGAACAAGACAAAGGGGTGTTGCATTGCAGTGGCATTGCAGCAAAATGGATTATTATTCCTAAATCCATGAAGCTTTTATCTCTGCTCTGCTGCTGGTGTCATATTATACTGGACTGGACAGGGCAGTGCTGAGGTCACTCACACACACACACACACACACACACACACTCACACACA
>NW_021166825.1:0-5000 GCF_900634415.1 Cottoperca gobio | reverse complement strand
CAGGACTTCTGAGATGTCATGATTATCCTGAGTGATGATGATAGTCCCTGCAGGCAGCAGGACGTGCATCAGTGTTGCACGATTTGCACTCTGATGCATTCCGATCAAATTTGACATTTTTCTCACCTTTTACATTTTTAAATGTTGAGTTCAAAGACTCTTTGCATGTATTGTTGGGGAACATTTGAGATGATGCGTCTGCTGCTGCTTTGTGACAAACAGTTTCTAGTTTAAGAGTAAAGAAAAGGAGCCGTTTGAAAGGGCGTCCCCTTCACACGCTGCAGTCTGAGCTGGGAACTCTGTGCAGGTGCACTTGTTGCATTGTTGTGCGATGACCTGGATACGCCAGACGTTGCTGCAGGCTGTTGTTTTATTGTTGTTGTCTCCGAGTCTCTGACTACAAACAGCTGACGCAGACGCTCGCAGCACTTCCTGGGAGGAGAGGTGGCAGAGTTTGCAGAGCTTTGTCACTGAGACGGGAGGAGAAGGAACATGGAAGGGAGATGAAACATTAATGATTCTCTGCAGGACAGTTAGATCTGTGCTCCAGCTGATGGCAACAGGAAACACAGAAATGCAATTTAAAGACAAATCTAGAGTTTTTCAAGGTAATATTTTACGAGATACAGAAGATGAGTGGAGGATTTATTGGAGAACAAAACATGGAAAACAAGCTGCACAGAGGCCCTGAAGGATGGAAACACTTTAAAACGGTTTCAAACCACAGAACTGGTTGAGAAACAAAACGTTAGTGGAAACAAATCAAGTTCAGGCTGTTTACAGGACCTTGAAAAGCCTTGAAACAACGTGTTCAGCGTTTGTATCCCAAAGCTTAAGTCTTTCTGAATAAAAACCTTTCAAATTGAAGCTCCTCCTTTTAACTTTGACGTAGATCAGTCTTTCTCAAAGAGCGACCCCTAGTGGTCCGCGAGTATATTGGTAAAATGTCACGCTTGAAATGGATTTATTATAAGTTCAAAGTGTTTCTCAAACTGTTTAAACATGACTAGTATAGAGTGTAGCATAGATGTAGCCTGTTTACGCAGCTATGTGTAGATCTTAGATCGTAAAACAAACCCACGCAGCTACGTCATAAATGATCTGCACGGTCAACTGACAAGATGGATCTCGACAGTGAAGGTGCATCGTTCTGATGCAGGTGCTTCAGCAGCAGCAACAAGTCATTTTGTGTGCGTTACTGAGTCCCAGGAGAGCGGTTCGCCGTGTAACCAGCACCCGCCTGAAAGCTGTGACACTCGGCTTGAACGTGGAAAGTCCAGCGCTAAAGTGAAAAGAAAATATCACAGCGACTACATACGATTTGGATTTGTTTGGACTGGAGATGAAGAGGAACCAAACCAGCTGCCAAGACCATGACTAATTTATTGTTTGGGGAGAAAGCAAGTGACGACATGAACAGGGTCCCCCTCTCCAATGACAATGCATGCTGGGGTGGCAAGACTAGAAAAGTGAGCACCAACTCTACAAGGGCCGCCATATTGGATTTCTTCTCTACGTGTTTACATTGTATTTAGCTTATTCTTCAAGCGTGTTGTAAACAAACCTTCTACTCTACAATGAGTTCTGAACTCCTTTCTTATGATGAGGTTCAGATGTGGAAAGTCGAAGCTTTGAAAGTATTTTGCCGCAAGCGGAATGTAAAGGTTTCAGGAACAGAACTGGAGCTTATTGCCCGGGTGTGTGCTGCATCAGAGACGGGCAGTGAGGAGCAACCAACAGCTAACCAAAGACTTTCAATTCGATTCGATTTCTTGGGCTCCCAAGACTTCCCATTGTAATCCTGTCTCTTTACAGCTTTGGTCCATGCTAGCCTTCTGTCTTTGTTCTTTAGTGCTGTTGGAAATGGAAATAGTTAAGAGATATTAAGTTTTTACCGTGTATGATCACAAAATTATACACATCAATCAGCTGATTTCAAGTATTGCAACAGCTGTTCATGGGCTTTGTGGGCAATGTGACGATGTTCAAGATGGATATGTTTGTACTGGAATCGATCTATTGGACCTCTGCACACAGGAAGTGTTTTCTTTGGATTATTACTGATTACAGGATTATGATGAGACTTCATTGGCTCAAAGTTATTATGTTGATTTTGGGTTTGCTTGCTAGTGTTAGATACCTGCTGTACTCTTTCTTTCCTCACTTCCTTCCTCCGTCTGTCTCACGGATTCAAACCCGTCTCCTCGTCCCTCCTCCGTCGTGTCCTTGCGTCTCCTCGTGTTTAACTGGTGGCATGTAAATCAGATCCATCACACTTTTATTAGTTCTGTCTTAAATCCTAAATGATCTGGAGACAGACGGAGAAGATGAATGTGTTTGCTGGGCAGCGCTGTAACTTCCTCAAGGTCAATGTTGTAACTCCACACACACACACACTCACACTCACACTCACACTCACACTCACACTCACACACTCTCTCACACACACACACACACACTGCCAGCTGTAATGAGGCCCGACTCCATCAGGAAACAAGAGCTGGATATTAAACCAATAATCATTCTCTCTCGGCTCCTTCCAGGAAATGTTTCCAATTTGTCTGATTGTGATTTGTTTGCTCGTCAGTAGTTTGTTGTTGTCGTGTCCGTCACTGTCTGTGCTTCAGGACTTTACTGCTGCTGTTCTATATTATTATTATTATTATTATTATTATTACATATTTCAGCCACAGTTCAACATGCTGCTCACGCCCGCAGGCTTCTCTAGAAGCATTAGAGAAATGTATGTTGTCAGCTAGTTGTTACATTATTAACCATTTATAAGAACGTGTTCGTGGCAGGCGGCAAATAACTTTTCAACATTATTAATTAATTATTAATTAATTAACATTATTAATTCATCTTTTCTTCTTTAAAATGTCAGAAAATAGTGAAAAATGTCCAGAGTTTGTCTTTAAATGTCTTGTTTTGTCTCATATGATATAAAACACAGAAAGACCATTAAATCTTAAAACATTAGTGTTTCTGTCTAATCGACGAATAGTTGCAGCTCTACTAACGTAAGGTTAACAATGTTTGAAGTTAAATAAAGAAGAAATAAACCTGCTACACGGAGCTACGAGCACAACATGTGGTGTTTGTTGAGGGACTGGTGGTGGTGCTGAAAGGTTATTATGGGATATCTGAGCATGTTCCAGCTGACCTGCTGTGTCCTGATGCCTCAGTTCTCTGTTGCTGTTTGTGTTGTTTTCATCTCATCTGCACTAATTCTAATGTTTCCACCTGTGATGTTCAGGTTCTGTTGGTTTTGTTGGCGCTTGTTTACTTTTTATAAAAACCTCTCGGAGGGTTTTTGTGTCTCGACTTCTCATATTTGTTGTTTTTATTCTCGTCTCGTGCTCTTCAGCGCTGTGTGTTCGCACTGCGAAGGGACACTAAAGTGTGCGTGTGTGTTTGTGTTGCAGGACCTATGCACTGCGGCGGGTGCGTGATGCCTTCAGGGCCAACAGGACAGAGAAGGATCCAAAAACTGTGGAGAGACTGATGGTGGAGGGACGGCAGACACTGGCACTGATACAGAGACAGGTGAGACACACTCACACTCACCCCCCCCCTGTGACTGACAGGAGTCTGAGTATTTGCTGTAGACTCTAATGATCAGATTTACATACTGCAGACAGGAGAGGGTCAGAATAACATAACAGGAGGAAGAATTGTAATATTTATGTTGCACATTTCTCAAAGAGAAGAAAGATAAATATGATCAAACAGAAGCGAACATGAGGAGAGAAGATGTAAGAAGATCGACAGGAAGAGGATCCTGGTGACGCTTCTCACGATTCATCCTGAAGGGAACATGAATAAACAAACTTCATGGCATCCATCCAGAAGCTGCTGACCTGCAGCCGCCCGGAGCTTTAGGAGTATTGGTTCCACAGTTTTCTGTTTAGCAGAGATGCATTCATGGTGTCGGCAGCTGTTGAGCGCCCGATGCTGTTGCCTTGTTGTTTTAGTCAATCGGACTCGGACAGCTCCATCTATGTTTCTCATTCCTTTAGTCTCTGTAAGAACTGAAACACTCTCTTCACGTGTCGTCCTGCAGCTAAAGAAACGTTTCAAACACTTATTTTATACCCAAAAGTATTTTTACTGGTTGTTTCATCTGCATGATGGACGTTGTTGCACATTCAGAGCTGGTGTCATGAAGGCACACACACACACACATATACACACACACACACACACCTGTGTGTTTGACTTGAGTTGTGTGTTTTCTCCTCTGCATCTCGCCCACACTGACTCCTGGATTAAATGCATCAGAGGAGGAATGTGCACCGTGTTACAACTGCAACACTACAGGCTTCTGGAAAAATCCATAACACACACACACACACACACACACACACGTCGGCACATCTGGTGGATGAGGCTGCTTGTGTTTGGTGCTCTCTGGCTTTAGGTTTCCTCCCCCGTGTGCAGATCCATACAGTGTGTTATATGAGAGGGGGGGGGACAGTGTGCTGCACTTTAAATGAAACGTCTTGCTTCCAATGACACTGAAGAATAAATAAAACCTTTAAGGAGTCATAGTTTAAATCAGGGGTGGGGAACCGCCGGCCCGAGAGACCATTTGATCCGGCCCTCGAGGTCATTCGTAAAACGCACGCAAAAAAATCCACTAGCAAACTAAACTAGACGTCAATATTTTAACCGGCGACTGACTGTTTTTCCTGGCCAAGGTCAGGGTCCCTGAACACAACACGAGCGGAACGTGTCATCACGTGGTCACGTCATGTCAGTGAACGCAGCGTGGCGAGTGTAGAACAGAAAGTTGATGCAGAATGTTCCAGGAGAAACGGACGAACGATTGTTTCTGTGTGGAAGTTAAAGGCCAGTGAGTCGAGTTTGTGCGGACGCTTGCGGTGATGAAAAATAATCTCGAGCGTCATTACATGCACGAGACATGCCGAACTGCACGAGCTGAGAGGACGAGTGTTTGGATAAAGTTAACGCTCTTCGGTGGAGTTCGGCCCAACAAT